>NC_092413.1:131461840-131762083 GCF_040894005.1 Engystomops pustulosus | reverse complement strand
TGGAGCTCCTATAGATGCTATAAGTGCTAAAAATGGCTGGTCACTAGAGCGTTGTCAGGCCACATCACTGTCAGGCCACATCACTGTGTGTGGTCAAACGCAACACAAACGCCTGAGGCTGAGCCCCATCACACAAGTGTTTCAAAGAAAATGCGATAACCAGCACCTGGTGTCTTACATTTAAGCAATACAAGACACAGGAAGCTGGTGATGGGATGGATATGCGATCAGGCCGGGGCCCGCCTCTGTGCACTAGTGCTGTGTTTCTAAAGCAACGCTAGTGGAATAAGTGACCAGACCCCATGCCTGGAAACATGTTTCCAGTTCAATTGGTTATAACTTCGGAAAGCTTTAACATATCCAGGTGATTTTGAGACTGGTTTTCTCGTGACACACAGCACTTAAATTTTATAACTAAAATGAAGTACAAAGTTTTGTGTTTCGTTCTGAAAAAAAAAGTGAAAATTTGGCAAAAGTTTGTAAAAAATTCTTAATTTTCCAAGGTTGAAATGTTCTTCTTTCCAGACAGGAAGTAATACTACCCAAAACGCTTGATAATTAACATTTACGCAATGTCTGCTTCATGTCGAGATGATATTTTATGCAAGCTCTCACTTTTCTAGGATGTAATGAGGTGCAGAACTTTAGGTGCCATTTTTCAAATTTTCATGAAAATTGCCAAAACTCACATTAAGGGACAACTCAGCTTTCAAGTGACTTTGAAAGGCCTAAATATTAGTAAAACCCCATAAATTAACCCACTATAGAAACTTCACCCCTCAATGTATGTAAAACAACTTCTATTAAGTCTATTAACCCTTTAAGTGTTTCACATGGGTTAAAATAATATGGACCTGCGATTTATAAACTTTTGAATTTACATAAATGAAATGATAAAACGCACTTCAACGTTAGATGCCCAATTCCTCCCGACTTTACTGATACCCCATATGTGGTGGTAAACTGCTGTATGGACGCACGGCCGAGTATAGAATGAATGGAGACGCCATTCACAGCAGATTTGTATTGTCACATTGTACAAGCTGTACATTATATATGAGGGCTTATTATTTACGGGATGAGATACAATGTATATATAATTCATTTTGGGAGTCTAAAGCTTATGAGATTTTATTAACTATTTCAAGGGGACACAAACAAAATCATCAAATTTTTATTTTGGATTTTTAGCACCGCCCCCCCCCCCCGTAACTTAAAAATAATATTTTATCTTTATTCTCTGGTTCACTACGACTGCGGTGATACCTCATTTATATAGTTTTTTTCTATTTTGCTCAATTTTCCTGAGCAAAACCAATATTGGAGAATATCGCATTGTTTTTACTATTGACATAACTTCTGTATTTTTCTGTTGTCAGATCTGGTTGAGGGCTTATTTTTTGCAAAAAGAGTTGCTCTTTTCAGTTGTATCATATTAGGGAACATAACTTTTTTTGATCACTTTTTAGAACATTTTTAGTGATGGTGTTTGATGAAAAATTGTATAATTACAGGAAGTTTTTCAAGTTTTTTTTCTTTACGTCATTCACCGAGCGGGTTCAATATTGATTTAGATTTATTGTACAGATTAATACGGACGCGGTGATACCAAATATGTTCATGTTTTTGTGTTT
This sequence comes from Engystomops pustulosus, assembly GCF_040894005.1. Taxonomy (NCBI): domain Eukaryota; kingdom Metazoa; phylum Chordata; class Amphibia; order Anura; family Leptodactylidae; genus Engystomops; species Engystomops pustulosus. Next base: position 131,760,449 of record NC_092413.1, on the reverse strand, counting down.
TATATACTTTATTTGCATTTTATGTGTAACTGGGGAGATTATGGGACTTAGTAATTTTATAATATAATTAAATAAAATAACTCCTTTTTTTAAACTTTACATTTTCTACTTCTTGGCTTGAACAAGCGTTCATCCGATCGCGAGCTCAAGCCCTTACACTGCAATACAAGCGGCAGGAGGGATCGGATCCCCCGGGGGGCGATCCACGGTCTGGACAATTACACACCGCGGTCATGCTTGACACCCGGAATCAGAGTTTTTCTGATCCTGGGTGTTAGTGTCGGGTCTGGGCTGTAATATCACAGCCCGACACCGGCACTTGCAGGACCCGATGTCCCGAAATCTTCTTCTGACGTGCTGCCGTAGAAAGGCGCCGCATCAGAAGAAGTACCCTTAATGACCGCCGTAAAAAGCCGATACGGCGGTCATTAAGGGGTTAATGATCGCAAGAGTCTCAGGCCGCAGTCACACGTACCACTAGGCGTCCGTTCATAACGCGACGCTAGTGTACAGGGGGCGTTTCCAGAGAAACGCATGCGATCAGCTTATCAATCGCGTTCGGGCTGTGGACCTCCCCCTGTGCGCTAGCGTCGCGTTATGAATGGACGCCTAGCGATACGTGTGACCGCGGCCTCAGTTGAAATGCATCTGCACTTGGGCAAGCCCCGTCCTCGTAGCCAAACCCGACATATGAAAAGGCCTCCATCTTCAGAGGCTCCAATGTGAAAACCATAAGGAAAAAGTCCCTAGTGTGGCTCTGTGCAACACTTCCTTGCTTGGCAGGCTTGATGGTTTGATGACAGGTTTGATGGAATAATTATAGTACAAGTGGCGCTCTTTGCACAGCAAAACCTTTTTTTATTATTATTTTAGGCTGCAGAAGGAACACTTAATAAACAGTGCATGGGGAGGAGTTAATGTGCAGGATAGAAAAAAAAAAAAAAAAAAAAAAAAAAAGCTCAGTTAATAACTTACAACCTTCAAAAATCACCCAAGGTTGTTCACTTTCTAAAAACAAAAGAAGGACAGAATTCTAGAGTTGATATACTTGAGTATTTCCATTACATCCCTAGCCCTTCAGCCTCACCCTATAAAACCCATTAATGACAGGAAGGAATTCACATTCAACATTTTGCAACTAGACAACTTCAGGCAGAAGACTTCCCTCACTTCTTACTTGTTAGAGGCAATTGCTCTGCTCATTGGGGGAAGGACTTGGCAGAAAAACGTATGCTTTTACACTGAAACATTTGTTCTGGAAGGATTACCACGTGTCCCAGAAGAAACATATGCGTTCTGGCCAGGTCCTTCCCCGTTGCATTGGAAATGGCGTTTAAATGCAAGACACCGGGTTCTGGTTTTTTGGACATTTGGGCGCCATTTTCTGTTATGTGTTTAATGTGATTTTTACGGTTTATTATGTTTTATATCAGTTCTAGGGAAAGGGGGCGATTTGAATTAATATTTTATAAGCTTTAATTTTTTCTTTCACAATTTCTTAGACCATCTAGGGTACTTTAACCCTAGATGGTCTCATGGTTCTTAGCATATACTACAATACTACTGTATTGCAGTATAAGGTGTTTTTACATAGTATTCGTTTGAATGAGCCACTGGCTCATTTACCAAATCTTCAGAAACCAACAGCCTAGGGTTTGACTAAGACCTGAGGCTGTCATGGCAACCAATCATATATGCAGCAAAGCCCATCTCTGTACAAAGTGGGCAGTGGATAGAACCCCACACATATCGCCTGACACCTATCAGCCCATGAGCCCTCTTCATAGTTCGCCTGCGAATATTTCCTCACAGAGGGTGAAGGGTCAGGGACATAATTTTGCCCTTATTCAAATCAATGGCCAGACCACACATGGGCATGAAAAATAAAATACAAAAGCTTTCCAAAAATCCACACACTCCCCAAGCTGAACAACAATACCTGAATGGACAGTACAAGGATCTTTCCAAAGATCTTTTTACACCTAGGCCTGTGACCAGGACAAGGGGACATCCTCTGCGCCTAGAGGAGAGGTGATTTTACCATCAACATAGACAAAGGTTCTTTACAGTACGAGCAGTGAGAATAAGGCATCACATATTATAGGAAAACTACCCCCCCCCAACCTTCTGTATTATACTGTGATAAGTGAATATTTTATATGGAATTGTTCTTCTAATCTTTATATAGAGCCATAATAATACCAATTCTTTACATAGGGCACACAGATTACGAAGCGCTGCACAAAGCATGTCAAATTGATCTAAACCACCTACCAGCATGTTTTTTTGGAGTGTGGGAGGAAACCGGAGCACCCAGAGGAAACCCACGCAAACACAGAGAGTACATACAAATTCTTTGCAGATGTTGACCTGGGTGGGATTCTAACCCAGGACCCCAGCGCCGCAAGGCAAAAGTGCTACTCACTCAGCCACCATGCCGCCCTATAATCCGAAGAACATCACAAATTAGCTTACTCATCCCCTGAGGGAGCCCGCTTGTCAGGCGATAGGTGTGGGGTTCTATCCACTGTCCATCATATGATTTGAGAATGTTGTATTCATATTTTTTATTGATATACATCTGTGGCAGGACATATATTGTTATATAGCAGGTGTTGATTGGACCAGATTGTCATTAGTAACCATTTCAGTATGTTCTACCCGTTATTCTTTTGTTGCCATTTTTCTGTATGAAATAAAAGTATTTTTTCCCATACACCTTGTGTTTATACAGGACTTTCCTCTTTCTGCACCATATAGACTTGGCTAATTTCAAAGTGCCTCTTTCGAAAAGAAAGGAGGAGAAATGCCATAAACTTTCTCCTAACCTAGAGAAATAATCCTGTTATATTTCTCATTGTGAACCAAAAGATTAAGTTGTTAGATGTGTAATATGTTCTTCTTTGAACTGTATAATCTACCTGATTATTTCAGGTCAAATCAGTATGGATCTGTTATGCTATGCGATAGAGATGGGAACTGTACGCCAAAGAGTGAGCTTTGATCACAATGGGAGCAGGCTCAAGGCCAAAAAATATTGACCTGCCAAAAACCAAAAGCTTGTGTGACATACGGCAGTGTAATTTCACACAGAATCCTGGATGTATTAAGAAAAAACACCTGAAAAGGTTCAGCAGAGAAAATTTCCACTATCAAAGCAAGAGCTATTCAAGGACAAGCAAAGTATAAGTCACAAGAGCATCAAACACTGAAAACACTACAAGGAGAGCACTTTGCCTTCATTGGCATGCACCTGCCGAGCGGCACTTTGTAAACCACCTACACGTCTTAGGTATCGTGCACACAACTGTGTGTGCAAACACTTGAAAGTTTGTGGGCACTCTAGGCTGGGTGGAAGTGGTCACTCTGCCCACCCCCATAAGAGCTGATCAGCGGCACTGCAATACAAGCAGGAATAGGGCCTCCTCTATAGCGAGACATGGTAGACTCAAAACCATGACCAATAGCCTCAGTTTGTTGCCCCCAAATACAGTTGTGTGCATGAGGCCTTATACTACAAAATGGACCGTAACAAAACATATTATAGACACTAGCCTGACCTCCAATAGAAATACTTATTTTGGTGTATTGGAATCTATGTCAGTTAACTTCCCCTTTTTTAATGTGAAAGGTGACATTACAGAAGTCAGCCACCTTTCTACAGAAGAAAAGAACATACAACACATGTAAATAATGGTAGGAAGGCCATAAATTTACACTGTATGAGCAAGCTAATGCAAGCCACACTTAACTGCACTGCAATCTATAGTGGATTTTGTTTTCAGGAATTATCATGGAAGCCCACAGTAAAGAAATCTAAAGTATAGGGCCAGTGGTGAGAGTTGGCATGGGCTATATCAATAGTAGGGACAGGAGTGATATGGTTAAGTGACATTGCGCCCCCCATGACAAATCCTCTTTAAAGAGACTAATCCCGAAATAAAAATCTGGTTTATAGATAGGAGCTGCTAATAACAAAAGTAGGCAAGATGAAATTGAAATATTTGAGGGTAAAGTTTTAACTATGGGATTTTATTCACAGCACCCCACAGACTTCCAAAGCATACTCAAGATAGCCGTGCCCATCCCATAACAGCTGATAATGTAATGCAGTCTCTTGTACCATATGCCATGTACAACTGCACTATAGTAGTAGCTTCTTCATACTGAATAAGAACTGGAAAGCACAGACTCCTTGTTTCCTATGTTTTCCCCATACGGACTTGGGGTTAATGGACATGTGTACGACACAATGGGGCACATTTATTACAAGTCTGGCTTTTTCAGTATGTTTTTTTAGGACTTTTTGTGCTGGTCAGATGTTGCAAATCAGTTATCTTATTTCTACACCCTGTCAGGGGCATCTGTAGATTTGGGTCTTTTAATAAAATCACAAATGAGCACAAGCACCATGAAGTGTCTCAAAATTAAAGAAAAAAAAAAAAAAAGGAAAACCAAAAGTTGGATACATGTGCCCCATAGACTTTGAAAACACAATTTGAAAGCTATATTTACATGCTGCCTTTGTGTGCGTTGTATAAAACACGTAACAAGCTCCCCTCTCCAGCCACCTGCACAATGACAATTGCAATTTAGAGGAGGGGAAAAAAAAAAACCACACACACACACACACCAAGCACCATGTTTGGTAAGAAGTCAGCAGTTGGACAACAGATCTTCTGTCTTTGATTATTAATAGAAATTATTTTTGTTCAATAGTTTAAAACTTAAGAGGTTCTTCCCATTTCTGCAAGTTAATGTTATTGTTTTTATGATTAAATTATATATACACTTTCTGTATCCTTTCCTTGTAGATTTCTAGATCTCTGCTTGCTCTGTCCTTCTATAAAAAGCTTCTAGGTTCACTACCAGTGGACAGAAATCTGACCATGGTGCGATATAACAAGCCGCGCACCTGTGTGACCATCTTCTAAAAAAAAAAATCATGAGGAAGTAATACAGAAAGTATATTGGAAAACTGTTTAATTATTCAAACAATAACATTTATTTGCTGAAATGGAAATATCCCTTTAAGGAATTTTTGGTCAGTACAGCTATTAGGTAGCTGTACATTTTTTTTTGTCTCTTACACTAAATTATGGCTTCATTTCATCCTCCTGCATGTCCCAGTTCTCTGATACTCATGGAAAGAAAACTAATTTTAGTTTAGTCTACAAACAATCCAGATGTTTGACTGATGACAGGATGTGTTAAAGGACAAAAGATTTAAATCAGGAAAGTAAATTTTAACCATGTAGCGATTTCCAATGCCCTTTAGGCAATGCGAAACACCTCTGCTAAATTCAGCCTGGAGTTGGAGCTGTATTAAAGACTATATCCATGAAGTGCATAATTAGCATTATCGCACTCTTTACCGTAACAATCAATCCGATAAAGAGTGTTACCAAGAATATGAAATGCTCAGCAGTTTCTCTAATGCAGAAGCTGCAATGCTACGTCTTGCCTGCACCATCGCTGGAAGAATATAAGATTTTACTGCTGTAACCCATACAGTTTCTACACAAAAACATGTCAAAAAAAATAAAATCAACTGATTGAGAAATCAACTGAATGCAAGTTATGGAAACCGCCGAACACTTCACTGCACTCCCATTCATAGTGCTTGGCAATGGTCAGGTTTTTTTTTTTCCCCACTTCGGGTGATTTCGCAAACAAAGCCGCACCCATCGGGGCGGGATGCGGCCCGATCGCATTAGCGCTTCTATGGAAACACCTGGAATCGGCAACGAGCCACCGATGTTTTGCGTTAACGGCGGCTTCCATAGAAACGCTGATGCATTCGGGCCGCAGCCCACCCCGGTGGGTGCGGCTTTGTCTGCGTTTGCGAACGGCACGTGTGACATCACCCTGAGGAAGCTGAGAAACCAGGCACTAAAGGGGTATTCCCATCTGGGAATTTACATTTAACCCCTTAAAGCCGCAGCCCTTTTTCGTTTGTGTTTTCATTTTTCACTCCCCACCTTCAAAAATCTATACATTTTTTTATTTTCCCATGTACAGAGCTGTGTCATGGCTTATTTTCTGCATAACAAATTACAATTCAAACTTGTGGTATTTAATATTCCATGCCATGTACCGGAAAAAAAAAAAAAAAAAAAACGCATTTGTGCCATATTCTTGTGGGCCTGGATTTTAAGGATTTCAATGTGCGTCCCAAATGACATGTCTACTTTATTATTTGGGACGGTATGATCATGGAGATACCAAATTTGTATAGGTTTTATAATGCTTTCATACATTTACAAAAATTAAAACTCCTGTACAATTTTTAGGATTTTGCTGTCTTCTGGCACTAATAACTTTTTTTATTGGGTGGTGGTGTTTTTTGCAGCCTTTGATGACGTTTACAATGTTATCATTTTTAGGACTGTACAACCTTTTGATCACTTTTTATAGAATTTAAAATTTTTTTGAAAAAGGCAAAAAAGTGAAATTTTTTACTTTAGGGGCAATTTTCCGTAACGGGGTTAAACGCAGTAAAAAACAGTTGTTATATTTTGATAGATTGGGCATTTTCGGACACTTTACTTTTACCATTTTTCAGACTCCCTACGGTACTTTAAACCTAGGTTGTCTGTACGATCCTATCATATACTGCCATACTACAGTGTATGGGGATTTTACAGCACATTGTAATAAATGGGTTTACCCGAAGAAGCCTTGGGTCTTCGGAAGAACCGAGGTTTCCATGGCAACAGCTCGCCGCTCCCCGATGACATCACAGGGAGCGTCAATCCTTAGAAAGATCTTAGGTGACACCGATCGCAGGTGTTACTACTAAGCCTTTGCTGCAATATACAGCAAAGACTTACCTGCTACGGAGAGAGGGCTCAGCCCGTGAGTCCTCTCCATGCACCCGCACCCGGCATGTGAAGTAGTAGCTGAAGATCTCTGTGTGGGAAGATCGAAAGAGGATACTGGGGTGTGGAGTAGCCTCTCCGTGTAGCTTCAGCTCTGGCTAATTTGCATATTAGGGCAATAAAAGTTTTACAAACTTATCGGCCACTGAAAGATTAGCCCTAAAAAGGGCTGCAATGGCATTTATTGAAGGAACCTGCCACCGGATCTACCTTACTAGGAAGCTCCAAGATGATAGGTTTCCATTAGAGGGGTAATGCCACGATGACAAGTTTCTTACAAAGTACTCAGGATAACAAAGTAACACTGTCTCCAAATCAATGATATTAACAAAAATACAGCTAGAGACCAGTTCACAGATAGAGACCAGTTGGAATTATATCAGCAATTTTGGTTGCCCCTGCACCCGAAAGGATGGGGAGGTCATATTGTTCTCCCGTCTAACACTGCACTGAAGTTGCTCTTTCCAGTGACCCCCACCCTTGCATTCCATGACAAGCTCACACAGACTAACTGCTGGCAAACACCACATTGTGAGGAGAGTAAAGCTACAGGCAGATAAGATCTTTATCCAGGGGACTGAGGCATATAGTAGAGCTGACAGTATGTAATGGCTGTGATAGTAGAGCTGAGAATGCTATGTATAATATGCATCTCATGAATCTCATCTCTTTCATTTAGCATCTGGAACATTCACCAGTATCTGACACAGGTTATCCGGGTACAGATTTATTTACACGTTCTAACCACATTGTCAGCGCACGCACACACACACACCCCAATAAAGAGATCATAATGTGTCTGCTTAGAATGTCCCCACACTATGGAATTTTACACTGATAGAAGCTGAAACAGCAAGAAAACTGAGAAAGTTGTTAAAAATTATCTTTATTCTGTAAACATCACTAGGGGATTGAAATTTGAGTATTTTCCTTCATGGGCAAATCCCTTTAAGCTATCTACTTGGTACACACACATTTAAGTTTTTTTTAAATTATTGTACACAAGCTTATATGACACATTAAGCGTTCTCACTTTCATGCACATCTGATCAGAAAGTACTATATCTACAATGTTACCCTATACACATGTAAAGAATATTTTGGACTGCGACTAATGATTTAGGGATTACATTATATAGCGTATCCTTACTTTGTACAGATGCTCCCTTACCCTTGAACTGTACTTGAAGCATACAACATCACAGAAGTGCAGTGATTTATATCCACGACGTAGAACATATCAGGCGAAGGCTGACTTTGCAATAACAAGGTCAGGCCACACAAATTGCAGAATGTATTTCTAGACATCAGTAATGTTCCATTTACCATTCAGTAAATCTCCTCTAATCATAATTAAAGACATTTGCCCAGTACCAGGTTGCCTTTAATAGATTCTACCTACTTCAAGCATGGTACAGAGCGAGTTGAAGCTCGTGGTACCTCATGTCAAAATTGTTAAGAAAAAAAAAAAAAAAAAAAAGGTACTTTCTGCAGTCAAAAAGAAACCATGGTTCTGACTACAACTGGGTACAGATACCATACAGTGGAAAAGAGCCTTTGGAGACGAGTAAAATAAAACCCGCATATCCAATCATATGGTTATTACCCATGATGCTGGTAGCTTCATACAGAGCATTTCTTTTCATCTATATGTAAAAACATAGCAATAACCTTATCACAATTTGTTATACAGAAATAAAAAAAGTGGGTGCAAAATCCCCCCCCCCCCTGTAGGAACTAATCTTGGTTTAGGCTGCATTCACATATAGGGGGAGATTTATCATAGGTGTGAGCAGAACTGCTCTAGTTCCTCATAGCAACCAATCTTATGTCATTTTTCATTTTCCCACAGCAGTTTCATAAAAGGGTTAAAATGAGAAACAAAAAACAGCTGAGGAGAGATTTGCATAAGTACATTGCTGTTATCATTGAGTTTTGCTAATCCAAATGTTAACAGTTTACAAAACGCAATATGTTAATCACTACCATGTATATTGAACGTATCCAGAGTTCAACCTGCATCGAAATCAGTTTGGAGGTAGTTTTAGGGAAAGTTTCTTATTTTAACAAGTGAAAGACATTAACACAACAGGTGAATGACATTTCTTGAACAGGTCTCCCCTTCAAAATCAAGTTGTCCCATTCAGTTTGTTTTCCACCTGTTAAATTGACAAAACTGCACCTAAAACTACCTCAAAGCTGATTGCAATGCATTTGTAACTGCACCCTGAGGGCACGTTCACACGTTGCATTTTGATTTGCGTTTTCATTGCGTTTGAAACGCATATACAACAGCTGAGGAGGGGTGATTTGCTGAATTACATCACCATTAACATGTCCGCTTACAAAACGCATCGTAAACGCTATGTTAAAGCATGAGTTAACAACACGTTAACACAGGGGTCAGGAACCTTTTTGGCTGAGAGAGCCCTGAACGCCACATATTTTAAAAAGTTATTCTGTAAGAGCCGTACCATATGCACATATGATAGGTGCCTCTGCAATCTAGGTCTCGGATCGCAGGCACACCCCGTGCCCTTCTTCGTGGCGGCACCGCCTTTCTGAGCTCACTCAACTCACCACTTTCCGGCTCCCGTCCCGGCTGGCCAGTGTGCACACGCCGGCACTCGCAGATTTAAAGAGCCAGTGCGCAGCTAATTGGCGCTCCCAATTCCGGGGTTCCTATGAAGACCAGCGGCTCCCAGCATTCCCCGTCGGATCTTAGTGCTTCATGCCTATGAGGCAGCTTTCCACAGTGTTTCCTTCCCAAGCGTTGACCTCCCATTTTGACCCCAGACCTGTTCCTGATTCTGCTCCTTCGCTGCCAGTGCTGATCTCTTGCTCCGTCCCCGATCTCGCATCATTGCCGCTTGCCTTGACCATCTGCCTGTTCCTGACCACGAGACTGCCTAGTGATCCTGTACCTTGACCTTGGCTGCCACCATGGACAAGTCGCGCAGTGGAATGACCTGGTTGTACCACACTGTAGCAAGACCATCCTGCTTTGCGGCTGGCTCTGGTGAAGACTGGGTGCCACTTAGATTCCGGTCCCAGGTGTCTGCTTGCATCATTGTCCACGGTGGTCCAGAGCCCCCTGCAGCCAGCTCCTCGTCACTCCCATGCTCTTCTCTTTGACCCAGGTTTAGAAGATGGCGCCGATGATACCTGGGTCGTACAAAGGACGTAAGCAGCGGTAACATTGCTGCCTGTGTCCAGTGATCAGTCTAAGACACACAGCAGCCATCACTATGTATTACAGATCTGTCTGAGAGCCAGGTGCAGCCAACAGAAGAGCCACATCTGGCTCCCGAGCCATAGGTTCCCTACCCCTGCGTTAACACATGCATTAACATTGCGTTTACAAGCGTAAATGGTAATGTAATTAGGCAAATCACCTCTCATCAGCTGTTGTATATGCGTTTCAAACGCAATGAAAACGCGACCAAAACGCAACGTGTGAACGCGCCCTCAGGGTGCGGTCACACATCGCGTTTAAAAACGCATTGCAAAAGCTGCAGAGAGATTTGCCCAATTAAACAGCTGTTAACACTTGCATTTGCAAAACGCATATGTTAACAAACGCATGCTTAAACACAAGTGTTAACATCTGTTTAATTATGCAAATCTCTCTGCAGCTCTTGCAATGTGTTTTGTCACTTGTCATGCATTCCAAAGGCTCCAGCATAGAGCACATGCTGAGATAACATTGCGTTACCATGGCATTTGCTAAAACGCAATGTTACTTAAGCATGCGTTCAAGGCTGAAGCCTTTGGAATTTTTTTTTCGTGTTTTTAGCTTTTTTTTGGAGGTGTAGCCAAAACGCATATGCGTTTCCTAGTGTACACTAGAGTAGCGTTATAAATGCAACATTAGCAGAACGCATGACCCAGCCTGAGGCCAAAACGCAGAAGGGAGGCGTGTTTGCCCGAGACGCATGCGTTTCGATGAAATACATATGCATTTTTGTCAACACCACCTCCCACTTGCGTTTTGGATGCATTTAAAAACGCAAGAAAAAATGCCACATGGAAAGGCGCCCTAAGGATGCGTTCACACCCAGTTTTTGAAGCCAAAAGCAGGTGTGGATCATAATAGGTGAGAACATATCATTGAGAGAAGCTGCTCCTTATTTTTAACTCCACTGCTGGTTTGGACATCAAAAACTGCATCTGAAAAACGTGTGGATTCACCCTTGGACAGAAAAGCACAGGGGTTTAAAACAAACCCGTCATCAGAAATTGGCCAAATAAACCACTACCAGTATGTTATCAAGCAACTGAGAAGCTTCTGGACCATGGCCTGGTGAGGTGACATCTTCCAGAAAATCAACTTTGAAGTTAGATGTAAATTGGTTTTAAGTGAAGGAGGTAGAAAGTTTAAAACTGAAGTCAAGCTCTCCCTGCCTCACTGTCCCATTCACTGTAATTGCTGGTCCTGCGTCCACAGATATCATTAACCAGCTCTCCCGAAGTCCAGCACATGATGTTAATTATAGGGGAGGAGTTGTTCAGAGGTGGGGAGAGCTTGACTTCAGTGTTAAACTCTCAACCTCCCTGACTATACATTCAGTTAACACCGGAGTTCAAATTTTCTTGATGATGGCACCAAGCTGGACCATGAAAGAAACATTATCAAGAAGCTGTTGACAACATACTTATAATAGTTTAGTAGGCCAATTTCTGGTGACCAGTTTCCTTTAAGTTTGATCCTATTTTCAGAGGCTTTAAGAGGGAACTACTCATCACATTTGCACAGTTTACAGGCATTTACAGGTTCTGGGCCAAGAAGTTATTCCTTTAGGATACTTCACACTTGGCGTTTTGGATACATCAGAATGCTTGACTTTTTGAAGGTTTCTATGCATTTCAGCTGCTTTGAATTAGGTTTTTCTTCATTGTTTTCAGTGAAGGCAACTGAAAAATTAAGAAAACCGCTTATAAAGCAGCCAAACATAGTAAAGCGCATGCGCTTTGAGGTACATGCATTGATGCACTTTGCAATACTACATGGCAGCCTGCTAGAACAAGCAGCGAATCGGAGGGGGAGTATCCTTTTCAGTCAAGTCCAATTCCTTTCCATCATCGCTTCGAGCTACTCCTCCCCACGCCTGAGCACTGCTATGCTGGCACTTGTCATGCGCCATAAGCTAGCAGAGGGTGCAAGCCCACTCTGCATGACAAGTGCCTACATAGTAGTGTGCAGGAATATGATGGAGTAGGGGGAATGTAGCTGGGAGGAAAGAAGCAAAGGCCTCAGCTGAAAAGGATACTCACCCACTGACTTGCTTTATATGGGAATCTAAGACTGCGTGGCATTTACATTGCCTTTTGAAACGCAATGCGTTAATGGAATGTTAACATTGTGTTAACAAAACAAACGTTAGCGCATGTGCTCATAAATTCGGCAAATCTCCTCCCCTTAGCTGATTGTGTAATGAGTTTTAAAACTATATGTAAAACGCAGCATAAATTTTTTTTTTTTTTTTTTAACCTCCGTTCCATATGTTAGAAGAGTGCTAGGAGAACCTATCAATGGCTGGAACAATGACAATCTGGTGACAGGTTCCTTTTAAAGACAATATCCCAAGGAAAAAGATTGCTTCCTGGGTAAAATGCAGTAATCGGTCAGCACACATGTAGGTTTCAGCCAAGTAACTTATTATATATTGCTGTAGATGGATGACCTTTTATATGTGGAGGTCACACCAATATCCATCCATGAGGCCATTATAGAATGAATGATGCTCATGGAGCTGATGCTGTTACACCCCATCTCCTCATTACCCCCTGATAACATATTTGGGCAGAAGTCAGAAGGAACTGAGTATGAAGTCTGACTACACAGGGTTTGTTTGTAGTCTGTGGCCATAGAAACCCTAAGGCCTGAGGAAATATAAAAAGCAGCCTTTATCTCTCTGCTAGGAATGTGCCCGGCAGGTGCCCTCCCCTGTACACACACGGTGCCCTCCCCTGTACACACACGGTGCCCTTGTTAGGCCGTACCCTAGGTCACAGAGAAGGAGCGCAGCAGGGGAAGGCTTACACCCGCTGTCTGGTGCCGCGGCGGGATGGAGCGCTGTGCCCTTGAGCTCGCACTTTCCCACGTTGTGCGGAGTCTCCGGGCTGGGAGCGGACGCCGAGGAGACATGATTTCCGGTTTCCCATAAGTTTTCTCCTTGGCGCAAAGTCCCCAGGCGGAGAGCGGCGGCGGCGTGCAGCAGCACGGGAAGGTCACTTACCAGAGCCCCGCTGAAGGACACACGGCTGCCGGGGCTCCTCCGCCGCTCTCGCCATATTCTTTGTTGGAGTCCATGAACTCCCTCCTTGTTAACCCTTCCCCGGCACAGCGCTGTCACAGCTGTTCCAGCAGCCGTGCCACCCCCTCTCCCTGTGCCGTGCACGGCCCGCTCACACATGTCAGCAAGTTTAGCCGGGCATGATGGAGGAGGCCACACACCAGCCACACATGGCGTCCTCACCTGAGCGCCGTCACTGTCCTGAGACTATTCCCGGTCCTCGCTGCTCCAACTGCCCCATGTGATGTGACCCCTCGTACCCCCCCTGCGCCGCTGTCAATGAACTCCAGAATAACACACCCCCCCAAACATGGGACGGTCTTCAAGAGACAGAGAGCCAGTCAGCGGCTAGGGCGGTACCAAGTACACCGGCGGGGGAGGGGATTTCCCAAGCTTTGTCCTACACAGAAAGTTATGGGGGTGCGGCCTTGTGTCAGTGACAGGACGGAGCATGAGGGGAGCCCCCTAATCATTGTACAGGTCACTGCTTGTACTGCTCTGTATACCTTCTCATACTGACCAGATACGTGCTGCAGTACTGCTGCCATCATTGCCCCAGCTGCATTGCTCTTTTATCTTAACCTACCGTGGGAGACGGGTTCCCTTTTATGGGTGTATAACCTGTAGACTGAAATCCATGAATTCAGGAGCTGTTATACCACAATGGGAGGCCTCTATGTCTAGGACCCCCGGCCAAGTGAGGAAGGAGGCGAGGCCTACAGATGACTGTATATATAGTTTATGGTGATTCTGGAACTCCCATATGTTACAAAGTACGGTAGATTCATGCAGAGATAAAGCAATGGGAGGCTGCACTATCTTGCTGCTCAATACCTTTTTAATGCATATATTTCCTGCATGATAAAGCTCTTGGGTTCCATTTACACTTGTCTTTATGCATGTGTCATAATGAACAAACAAAATAATCCATCAGGGGTCGACCGTTGTCACCAAACTGGTTTGATTTAAGGTTATCTATATACAGCCCCCTCCCAGTAATACATCTATATACAACCCCCCCCCCCCAGTAATATATGTATATATACAGTGCCCCCATAATACCATCTATATACAGTATACACTACTGCTCAAAAGTTTGGGGTCACTTAGAAATGTCCTTATTTCTGAAAGAAAAGCACATTTTCTTTCAATGATGCTAACATTCAATGTTGTGCCTCCATAGCGACCTTGGCCAAGCAGATAATACATTATTATACCTGTATTGTGAAGGGTATAAAAAACTAATTAAAAATTACAATTTTAGTGCTGCCTACTCCCATGTAATAGAAAACGATCAGAAAATCAGATGTACCCTATAATAGTACCTAATAGTTCTGTTTTGATTGAGAAATCAAAATGTTATAGCTCTCAGAACATGGGGACACATAGGCAAATGCAGTTTCATTAACCCCTTCGGGACTCAGCCTATTTTGGCCTTTAGGACGCGGTTTCATTTTTCAAATCTGCTCTGTGTCACTATAAGGCTGATGTCACACGTTCAGTTTTTCAGATGCAGTTTTTGATGCCCAAACCAGGAATGGAGTAAAAGTAGGAGGAGGAGCAGCACCTTTCAATTATTTGTCTCACCCATTATGATCCACACCTGCTTTTGGCTTCAAAAACTGCATCTGAAAAACTGAACGTGTGCCATCACCCTAAGGGTGAAGACACACATGGCGTTTTTGGGCCGTTTTTGGGCCGTTTTTACTAAGTGCGTTTTCAGATTGCGTTTTTGTCCGTTTTTCCGAAGTTGCGCAATGAAAAACGGACAAAAACGCATGCGTTTTCAAAAAACGCATGCCTTTTCAAAAAACGCCTGCGATCGGGAACGAGCCGCCGGTGTTTCGCGTTACCCTCTGGCGCCGGCCTAAGGGTGAAGACACACATGGCGTTTTTGGGCCGTTTTTACTAAGTGCGTTTTCAGATCGTTAAAAAGGCATGCGTTAAAAACCGCATCCGTTTTTTAAAAACACATGCGTTTTTGGAAACGCATGCTTTTTTGTCCGCTTTTTCCAAAATTGCGCAATGAAAAACGGACAAAAACGCATGCGTTTTTAAAAAACGGGTGCGTTTTTTAACGCATGCGTTTTTAACGATCTGAAAACGCACTTAGTAAAAACGGCCCAAAAACGCCATGTGTGTCTTCACCCTTAGGGTGAAGACACACATGGCGTTTTTAGGCCGTTTTTAGTTCAGATCGTTAAAAACGCATGCGTTTTTGACCAGTTTGAATTAAGATAATTGCTCAAACGCATGCGTTTTTAACTATCTGAAAACGCACTAACCAAAAACGGCCTAAAAAACGCCATGTGTGTCTTCACCCTAAGGCTGGCGCCACACGTAGCGCTTTGTCTGCGCTTGCAAACGCAGACAAAGTCGCACCCACCGGAAACGCCTGCGATCGGGAACGAGCCGCCGGTGTTTTGCGTTAATTTAAATAGAAACGCAGATGCAATCGGGCCAAGGCACGCCCCGGTGGGCGCGACTTTGTCTGCGTTTGCGTTTGCAAGTGCAGACAAAGCGCATTTTCTGCGCGTGCTTTTGGCACGCAGAACTTGCATTGCACTCTGACCCATTGTAATCAATGGGCTTTTTCAGACTTGCATTTTTTTTCACACACACACGTGCGTTTTTTTAAACGCGCGTTTAAATCTCAGCATGCTCTACTTTTGCAAGTCACTCGCATGAAAAACGCACCATACAAGTCTATGGAGATGCATCAAAAACGCATTGCACTCTGAGACACATGCAAGTGCAATCAATTTCACGCATCAATTGCCATAGAAAAGATAGAGCTCAGCCCTGAGTCCTTTCACTTGCATTATCTGCGCATGAAAACGCATTGAAATTGCATTGAAAATGCGCGTGAAAAACTGAGACAATGAACAAACACTGACTGAAAACTGATTGAACTCTGATGCAAAATGTCAGTTTTTCACTGAGCAAACCCTGATCGCACCCTGATCAGACTCTGACGTGATCTGCAATGCAAGTGTGAAAGGGGCCTAAGTGGTTATAGCTTTGGAATGATGTAAGATATCCAGGGGATTTTGAGATTGTTTCCTCGTGACACATTGTATTTCAAAATTTGGATGATATCTTGTTTAGTGGAGGAAATGAAAATCATCAATTTGTAGGAACATTTTTTTGTGTTTTTTATTTTGGCTGTTTACCATACCATAAAAATAGTATATTATTTTTATTCTATGGGTCTTCACGATTACGAAAAGACCTCATTTATATAGTTTTTTACATTTTTTCCCCCATTTTACTGAATAAAATGTAATTTGGCGAAAATGTAAATTTTTTTATCGCCGACTTTCATATGCATAACTTTTTCATTTTTTCAGCTGACAAATCTGGTTAAGGGCTTATTTTTTGTGAGAAGGATAGTTCTTTTTAATGGTCTTATTTTAGAGTGCGTAACATTTTTTTTTATCACTTTTTAGAGCATTTTTTAAAGGGTATTAATTAGAGATGAGCGAGCACTAAAATGCTCGGGTACTCGTTACTCGAGCCGAACATTTCCCGATGCTCGAGTGCTCGTTTCGAGTAACGAGCCCCATTGAAATCAATGGGAGACCCGAGCATTTTTTAGTAAAATTAAAAACTGAACGAGCACTGTTCAGTGCAGATGTTTTCACTAAAAGAACACAGTGAAAGAACACTGCAGAACAGATTGCAGATGTTCGCGAACATCTGCGATCTGTTCCGGAGACACGCGTGCAGAACGATGTTCTCTGCAATAGTATTTGAAGAACAATATGTGTGAAGAACAACTTGCAGATGTTGTCAAACATCTGCAAGTTGTTCTTCACACATATTGTTCTTCAAATACTATTGCACCGTGCAAGCGTGTCTCCGGAACATCTGCGATCTGCTCCGGAGACACGCGTGCAGAACGGTGTTCTCCGCAATAGTATTCGAAGAACAATATGTGTAGAGAACAACTTGCAGATGTTGTCAAACATCTGCAAGTTGTTCTTCACACATATTGTTCTTCAAATACTATTGCACCGTGCAAGCGTGTCTCCGGAACATCTGCAAGTTGTTCTCTACACATATTGTTCTTCGAATACTATTGCGGAGAACACCGTTCTGCACGCGTGTCTCCGGAGCAGATCGCAGATGTTCGCGAACATCTGCAATCTATTCTGCACAGTGTTATTTCACTGTGTTCTTCAATTAAATGATTAAATTAAATGTTTTAATTGTATTTTTTTACTGTTCTTTACTTTTTTTTTTTTTAAATTAAATGCTCGTTATCGAGCAGGGCAAATACCCGTCCGAGCAACGAGCCGGTCCGAGTATGCTAATACTCGACCGAGCATCAAGCTCGGACGAGTATACTCGCTCATCACTAGTATTAATTAAAAATTATCTTTTTTTCTGAGCTTTTTGTTTCATCAGGTTGTTTTTTACAGGGTTCACTTTACTCCAATTACTATTCTGTTTTATTATGCAGATTGTCACAGACGTAGCGATACCAAATACAGATAGTTACAGATGCAGCAATATCAAATATGTGGCTTTTTTTGTGTGCTTGTATTTTTTATACTTTATTACTTTTTTTTTATGGAAAAGTGACATTTTAGGGGGCTGACCCGGAAGGGGTCTGACTGCTGCGAACATCGAGCAGTCCCGGGGCACTTGGCAGACCTCTGGGTTACCCAGAAGTAGATCGGATGCCCCGGTAATCGGCACGGGGGATCCAATCCATAGGAGGAAGACCCTTACACGCTGCGGTCATGCATGACCGCGCCGTGTAAGGGGTTAACACTCGTGATCGGAGCTGGCTATAATGTTTAACCACATCTAGAGTTTATCTATCTTTAACATAGTTTAGGGTTTAGGTCAGTGGTGGCGAACCTATGGCAGAGGTGGCACTCCTGCTCTGGTAACCCTGATTCTTCCTCTTCAGGGAACCCTGGAGGGAAGCTAAAATCCAAATTTCTCCACCATCTTTCTATTGTATTGGTGAACTCATGACGCCAATACGATTGAAACCTGTGATACAGCAGGGACTAATAAGTTACTGCTTAAATTGCCATGTTGGTAGGTTTCCTTTAAAGGAAATCTTCCATCAAAATCAAACATAAATAAATCAAATATTCTTATATTTGCTATCTGTGCCTTCCTTCCTTCTAAAATAAACTTATATAAAATATGCTAATGAGCCTTAAAGGCTACTGGGGTGACTCATAGAGGCCTAGGCCCTCTGTGCTAAAGATTCACTGTACTTGTAATGGTGACTGGCAAAGGTTAAGGCAGGCAGAACAGATTTGTATACAGTATCCCACCAACTTGATAATACCCTTCTCCAGGTGATGCACAATTAATAATGCCTTCATTCAGCTCCCACACTTTGTGACTGGCAGATGCCAACACATGCCTGCTCAACCACTTTGACTGATTCCATGGATTTTGTTGTCTTCTGTGATAACACATCACACTACAACGTGTCATCATTGGCAGTTTTTGGCAAATGTATGCTGCGTGTCCCACCTACTTGATAATACCTTTCTTCTGGTGCTGCCCACCATATGTTCCCTTCTTTCTGCAGCTCCCACACTTGTAGTGCCACCCCTTCCCCCACTTATAATTGGCTCCTGATTGTAAACCCCCCTCCCCAACCACCACCTCACTTCCTCAGTCTTTTTAATGCCCCTTGATTGTGGACAAACCACTTCCCCACCCTGAAATCCAACACCATCCCACTTAAAGGAAACCAAGCACATCAAGAACATAAAAAAACCTGCAAATACTCGCCCAACTCCTCTTACCTTCACTGTCCGTCGCTAATTTTAATACGCAGGGTCACCTAAAAAAGAAAGTTATAATTAGCAGCTTAGAGCGTGGGGACAAGATATCCGGCACTTCGGGCTGCTAATTATGGACTACCCCGCACCTCCCCCTCCCATGCTGGGAGCAATGGAGAGCGAGGCGACATCACGCGAAAGGTGTGAATTCAGCATGGGAGAGAGAGGTGGCGGGAGCGTGCATAATTAGCAGCCCGGAGTGCCAGACATCTTGTCATCTAGAGACAGGCGAGTGACGGGATCAAGGTGAAGAGGAGCAGAGTTAAGTATTACAATAGGTTTCTTTAGGTCTTTGAGGTGGTTTTTATCCTTTAATCCAGGATGCTTTAGAGGTGTACAGTCTCCTCTATGGAGCTGGAAATGGAAGAAGCACTAAAAAGGCAATTATCCTGAAGGAGAAGCACTTTTAATATGTCATTTAAAACATATGTGTAAACCCAAAAGGTTGACTTCTGTGATAACTTATCACACTGCAGTATATAATCATTGGCACCATGTAAAGGAAATCACATTCATCTGAACTGCTACTTTTCACACTGTGAACCGAAGATGAGGGGAACAAAGATTTCATATTAACAGAATTCAAAAGAGATTACGTAAGTAGGACAAAGGGAAGAAAATGAAGTTACTAATAGTACAATGTACTGAATAATCATAATCTACTAATTTCCTTTTTTTTACCTCCTTTTACTTGAAGAGGACAAGTTAATGAATGAAATATCCAGTTTAACAACTGGTCATAAGATATTGTTCCCAGAAGTTCATATGTATATCGGCTCATATTGGTCAGGGGGAGTGGTAACCTTATATTGGTCAAAGGGTTAAATCTGTTCAATCTGTGACAAGTTATCTCAAAGGATATGGTCTAACATACTGATTGGTGTGGGTCTACTTGATGAGACCCCTAGGGATCATGAAAACAGTGGTCTACTGCACCACAAAAGAATGGATCTGTTAGTTGAACTTGCATGCTGCAACTGCACTCACTGTGGATGGAACTGATAGAAATAGCCAAGCAAGGCAATTTCTGACAGTACCACAGCGATGTTTAACTGGTTAAGGACCGGGCCCTTTCCTTTTTTTTCATGTCCATTTTTCACTCCTCACCTTCAAAAATCTATAACTTTTTTATTTTTACATGTAACGAGCTGTGTGACGGCTTGTTTTCTGCATAACAAATTGCACTTCATAATGATGGTATTAAATATTCCATGCCATGTACTCGGAAGCGGGAAAAAATTTCCAAATGCAGTGAAAAACCGCATTTGCGCCATTTTCTTGTGGACTTGGATATTACATCTTTCACTGAGCGCCCCAAATGACATGTCTACTTTATTCTTTGGGTCGGTATGATTAAGGGGATACTAAATTTGTATAGGTTTTATAATGTTTTCATACATTTACAAAAATTAAAACCTCCTGTACAAAAATTCTTTTTTTGATTTTGCCATCTTCTGGCGCTAATAACTTTTTTATACTTTGGTGTATGGAGTTGTGGGTGGTGTTATTTTTTGCAAAATTTGATAGTATTTTCAATGATATAATTTTTAGGACTGTACGACCTTTTGATCAATTTTTATAGGTTGTTTTTATATTTTTCAAAATGGCAAAAAAGTGCCATTTTCGACTTTGGCGCTATTTTCTGTTACGGGGTTAAACGCATTGAAAAACAGTTATCATATTTTGATAGATCGGGCATTTTTGGACGCGTCAATACCTAATGTGTTTATGATTTTTACTGTTTATTTATATCAGTTCTAGGGAAAGGGGGGTGATTTGAAATTTTATGTTTTTTTATTATAATTTTTTTTTAACTTTTTTTTTATTTTTACTATTTTTCAGACTCCCTAGGGTACTTTAACCCTAGGTTGTCTGATCAATCCTATCATATACTGCCATACTACAGTATATGGGGATTTTCCTCCTCATTCATTACAATATGCTATCAGCAAATATGCAGCAAAGACTTACCGGCTATGGAGAGGGCTCAGCCCGTGAGCCCTCTCCATGCAGCGTGACCTGACCGCCCGCCGAACTGGTTAAAGTAGCAGGGCTTATACCCCATGGGCTGCTATATTCATCTAGGGTATAATGTATCCCTCTTCTGATCCATGGGAATTCCATCACAGAGACCCCCGCTGATCAGCAAGTAAGCCCCTGTCCTGTGGACACTGGACAACTCCTTTAAATGTTGATATAAGAAGTTAGTAATCATAAGGGTAGCCACAAAGTTTTCAATTACATTTCAATGTTAGAATAAAACAATAAACTGTATTATTTAAGGGTTTTTGTTTTTTATTTAATTGGATTCAGAAAATCCACCTACCCCACAAAAATGAACTTGGGAGTCTGTTCCTTCTGGAATAGATATACTGGTTTGGTTTGATCCCGCATTATGGCATAAGGCCTCTTGTAGGTCATGCTTGATGTCAAGGGAGCTATCTTACAAAGTAGCAAAAAGAGGTGTGGTTTTCCTTATCCTATCCTGGAAAAATTTGCATATTTTACCAGAATCCCCCTAGTGGAGTATCCATAGCTATAAGATTCCACACGCCTACATGGTGGCCTTAATTGGCAGTCTCCATAAGAAGAACCTAAAAAGAAGACAGAAGGGGTTTATTACTGCTTCTGCCTTCTTCTTTCCTTACTACATATCACTGAATAAGCGCCATCTACAGACAAAGCGATCATGTGATTGCCAGGTATAACAAAGTTAAAGGGGTTATCCGGGTTTAAAAAAATTTTTATGGCCGGGCTGGGGAGGGCTATTTAAACACAATAAACATGCACTTACCTTGTCCGGTGCTGCCGATGTCCCGCGCCGCGGCCCGTCTTCTCCGTGCGCTGGTTTCAGTACAAGGACGCACAGGGAGCTTCCGGCCGGCCGGAAGCTCCCATGCGCACCATCTCCCAGCGCTTACAACGCTGAGAGATAGGGACGGATGGGAGGAGCCATCCACATCGCGGACCAGAAGCTCCCTGTGCGCGGCTTCCGTGCCCCTGTAAACAAACAGGGGCACGGATCGAAGGGACCGCGGCGCGGGACATCGGCGGCGCCGGAGGAGGTAATTACATGTTTATTATGTTTAACTAGCCCTCCCCAGTCCGGCCATAAAAAAATTTTTAAACCCGGATAACCCCTTTAATTAGACACAGTACAGCTCTTCTCAAGACACTGTTACAGTGCAAAATTTAAAAGAAAATGTCCCCCAGAGGTCTTTTATGACCACATGGGGGACAATTAAAACAAAGAAAACCCCACACCCATAATATAGTAATAGAATATATAAATACATATTAATATTTCCCAAAGCATTGCTGTAGTCACCCCTTTTATCCAAGGCTGTACAGATTATCTATCAAAAGACCATCGCACAATAGAGAATTCATTTATGCTTCTTTTTAGTTATTTTGAATAGTTATGTTTTTTACTTTAAAGAGGACCTTTCACCAATATTCTGTTGACATTGTGATTATGTAACGCAGTGGAAACGCAATGTTACAAAATTGAGTTCACGTTGCGTGTACATTCCGTTTACATCACAAACAAGTTCTGAAACCAAATGTAATATAACCACTACAAGGCGTTTCCATAGTGTTTATGTGCCGTTTAAATTTTATGTACACTTATTACACCAGTGCTCTAATTTCATTGCATTTAAGGAGGGTTCAACCAGACATGCCTGAAGCAGACTCCTTTCCACAGACATGTATGGTATCCATGGTTAAAGGCAACCAGCCAGCTCCTGGTTACATACACAGTACATATGAATTAAGAAGGGCGCCATTTTTTTCTGGCATAAACTAAGCCAACTAATAGGAGGTGCAAAGTATGACTAAATAGACATAAATATGTCAGATTTATCATCCAGTATTGGAAACTTTGATAGATCTGGCAGAGTAAAAGGTTGTCTAGTCTAATCCTGCATGTCCTACTACACTTTTGATAAATCTGTATAAATGAACTTTCCCTCCAGTACTCAAACTGACAGATGATAGATAAGAAGATGGTGGAATGGTTTCTAATGACCGAATAGTTACTGGATAGTCTCATCTCCTTATATAACTAAATTATCAAGTGAAATTATATATAGGTATGAAAACATTAAGTTTATTTCCTCTGTTCTCTTCTCTCAGCTATAAAGGACTTGAGTACCATATTTTTCGGATTATAAGGCGCATCATCAATAAATGCCTGCTAAAACATCTAGGCTCATATATAAGGCGCACCGGATTATAAGGATGAATGACCAGCAGGTGGCAGACCTGTGCACTGTTCAAGGCAGCTGTTGTCGGTAAGTACGGTTCATGTATAAGGTGCACTGGACTATAAGGCGCACCTTTAATTTCTGAGAAAATCAAATGATTATTTGTGCGCCTTATAGTCCGAAAAATATGGTATTTCAGAAACCTTGCTTGCTAATGGAGAAGAAAGCAACAGAATAGAGAAGATTTCTAATAAAGTATATTGAAGCTTTCATGTATCACTTGCAGTGTTGACTTCAGAAATAAAGAGCACATTGTTTCAAACATAGTTATACTTTAATGCGAGGTCATTTCCTTTTATTTGTATTAAAGTTAGCAATTTGGTGTACAATGTATGACTGTGAGATCCGGGATACCTCATTTGCTTAGTTTGAAAGGTGGAGCAGGCAGAAGACTGGGAGGCGAAACAGAGAGAAAGGGTGTGGTGCACCCATAGGATGGCTGGTTATTGTTGGAGTAAAAATGTCCAAGAATACATCATCACAGGAAATCACAGAAACAAAGTTTTAGCGATCTGATGGGAAATCTCCAGTTTACATCAAGAAATATGACATTAATTTTGTAGCACAAAATCAAGTGACAACTAGTTTGAGCAGTGTATAGTTTGGAGATCTGGCATTGCCACCTTACAAATGTGGCCAATTATTTTGTTCACAGGTAACATCTGCCAGATATCTATACATGTACCAATTTGCTGAAAGATTACATATCATAGTGTATACAGTTGAAAAAAAAAAGACATGTCAACCAAGGAAGGGAAGGGATTGGATGAGGACGGGATTTAGGGGAAACAATTCTATATAACATATCTGTTGGATAATCAGCTTATTAAAGTGCAAGGTCATCTCTAGCAGATCTAGCCTACATTGAAAGGATTCTGATCTGTTGACAGCCTTTAGTAGGAATCAACAACTTCTGCCTGCCAATTATCACCATACACAGTATCATCAGATTTGGCATGAAGTGGAACTTTGTTATAGAAAATATTTGTGTAATTGTTGATTAGTGTATTCCAATGGTTAGCGACTCCATTATTGTGTGTCCTGGTCTCATAACTCAGAGCCAACAACTCCTTCAGTTAATACTTAATTAAATCAAAACAGAAGATTAGCCAGCCATGACTGCTGTGCTAGGAGATTTGTGATTAACTCAATGAACTTTCAAAGGTCAACTCAATGTCATCGCTTTGCTTTATTATAACGTTGCTTCATTACATTACACACTGGGCTAAAGAAAACACAACTGTTAATTACTGTGCACTAAAAATAAAAGACAAGTTGTAACGCTATGGTCAGAGACTGATCACTATTGGAGTCACTTATACGCAAGTGTCAGCACTTTCTTCACTTCAACAGTCTCACCTCACACAGGCAAAGTTGCAGATTAACTTGGTAATACTGTAGTTTCCATTAGATTTCAAGTTTACATCATTATAGGTCTTTTACACCCTGTTCAGATCACATTATCGAGGCTACATCATTTACACCAAGAGGGGCTTGAGGTGTAAATGTCTTAAATATAAGATTGCAACGTAGATACTGGGTATCTTTATATGGAATGACAGTCTGTTATCATATTCCATGCCAAACAAGACAAGTATACCATCATTTAATACTCGATATTGAAAATATTTGTCCACAGAGGTTTTTGTTGGGCAGATAACAATTAGCCAATATGAGATCTCATTTGTTATCATCATAACTGTTACTGCCAAATATAAAGAGTGAGGCTGCGTTTACACATTACGTTTTGTTTGCGTTTAAACGCATGTTTTCCTACAGCTGAAGAAATTTGCCTAATTTCATTGTTGTCAAAAGTGTGTTTACAAAACACATGCGGCAACACTTGTGTTTTGTTAATGCAACGTTGACAACAATGTATTTAGGCAAATCTCCTCTTCAGCTGTTAAAAAATGCATGCGTTAAACGCAAACAAAGCGCAATGGTCATCTGTACTTTAATAATCCTGGAACCTTACCGATTAAACTTTATTTTAGTAACATGCAAATAAACTACAGAGATATGTACTAGCCTGGCCATGCATTGGGAGCCAAGACTACTCTATGTCCCAGTAGCCTCTGAAGTTTATTTTAGTAATATGTAAATTATGTTTTTAACAAGTAAGGTTAGATTCCAGGATTACTTAATTACAGATTGGGGTAGAGGCAAGCAGGTAGAATCTACCATCAGATCCACTTCCAACAGTAGATTCCTCATGGTAGGCTTCCTTTAAATATGTGATATAGGTTCCTCCCACTGCCCTCCCCCACACACACACACACACTTCCAAATAGCAGAGAATTCTCCAATACAGATAAATACAGATATTCAAATGAAATTTGAAATTTATACAATTTTCCACTATACTGTCTGTATCAATTCCTCATGGTTTATAGATAATTGCTTGCTGTCACTCTATAGCAGTGATGGCGAACCTTTTAGCGACCGAGTGCCCAAACTATTATTGTTCTGTTATTGTTATTGTTCCCTGTTCTTCAAAAACTTTCAATCAGATTGG
Organism: Engystomops pustulosus; assembly: GCF_040894005.1. Lineage (NCBI taxonomy): Eukaryota > Metazoa > Chordata > Amphibia > Anura > Leptodactylidae > Engystomops > Engystomops pustulosus. The sequence goes on along the minus strand of NC_092413.1, from coordinate 131,734,670 downwards.
CCTCCTGAGGACAGCAACACAGTAGAAATATGGAAAATTTGCATCACTTTAGCTTCTTTCCAGTGTCCATCTGTACACAGAGAATCCTCCAAAGATAATTCGTCCCGGTCTACTCATTCTACCTATTCCTACAGTTCAAAGTAGAGAAGCAAGTATCAAAATATTCTGAAAACAGCATCTTAAGTAGCTTGCTACTGCAGGAAGATTCTTTGAGTTCTGTCTGGTGTGCCGGGGCGATGGCCCGGGTGCCCACAGAAAGGGCTCTGAGTGCCGCCTCTGGCATCCGTGCCATAGGTTCGCCACCACTGCTCTATAGAATGCTTCTAGTATTACTTCCAGTGGACAGAGATCTGACCATGGTTACACAGATGCACAGATCATTAGCATCATAGAGAGTAATTAGAGTTAGGCTTTATAATCAGGCGTGACCATGGTCAGAGTTCTGTCCACTAAAACTAAACAATTAAACTTTTAATAGCAGGACAGCAAGCGAAGATCTAGAAAACCATGAAGGGATTGATACAGAAGGGATATTAGAAAATTGTATAATTTTTAAATCATACAAATATTAACATTAAATTTGCTGAAATGGGAATACCCTTTTAGAGTTATGGTACATTACACCACATCCTCTGAACAGAAAGATCAGTACTAGTCTGACTGTGATTCAATGTGCTCAATATACATGAGGTCTTAAAATGTTTGCCAGTCAATTACCTCTTCTCAAAAGAGCCGAATTTGGCGATCCAAAGTGGGTTTTTTGTCTGCCCACGGCTTAGCAGAGCCATACATTCTTAGATCATACCAGGATGTTTTCCCTCAGTTTGAAACTTCAGTGTACCCAAAAATGGTGAATTAGTACTCACCGGTAATTCGGTTTCCATCTAGTCCTCCATGACGGCCCACTTGGAGGATGCCCCTTGACCTCTGTAGGGACAGGAAGCAGAGAGGTTAAAAGCCTCCCCCCCGCATCCTCCCGCCAGTGTCTACCAAATAACTACACCGGTGGAAGGTAACGAAAAAAATTTTTTTATTTGTATGTTAAATATTCACATACATCTTATGGTACAGCAAAACCATAGGGAGGGAAAATATATAGGCCGTCATGGAGGACTAGATGGAAACCGAATTACCGGTGAGTACTAATTCACCATTTCCAAAACGTCCTCCATGACGGCCCACTTGGAGATCTACCAAATTAGTAGAAACTCTAGGGTGCCTGTAGAACCTTCCTTCCAAAGGAGAGGTCCTGCGAACTTGGTAAATCCAGACGATAGTGTTTAATGAATGTAGATGTTGACGCCCAGGTGGCCGCTTTGCAGATCTGCTCAAGTGATGCGCCTCTTCTTTCGGCCCAGGAGGCTGACATAGCCCTGGTGGAATGAGCCTTTAGATTAGAAGGAACTTCCTTCCCTTGCAAGGTATAGCATGTGGAAATGGCCGACTTAAGCCATCTTGCTATCGAGATCTTGGAAGCTTTTCTCCCCTTATTTTTCCCCTGGAATTGAATAAATAAGTTATGATCAATGCGCCAGGGTTCTGTAGCCTGCAGATAAGCTAGTACAACCCGTCTTACGTCTAGAAGATGCCATGAGGCTTCGTCATTAGAGGAAGGATTCTCGTAGAAGGACGGGAGGGTAATCTCCTGGTTCCGGTGGAAATCTGATACCACTTTGGGAACGAACCCGGGGTCTAGAGTAAGAACAATACAGTCAGGAAGAATGCGCATATAGGGTTCCCTGATGGAAATAGCCTGGAGCTCCCCCAACCTCTTGGCTGTGGTAACAGCAATCAGTAGAGTAGTTTTTAGCGTTAAATTTTTAATGCTAGAACTCTCCAGAGGTTCGAAAGGAGGTCTGGAAAGAGCGTCTAACACTAGGGTGAGATCCCACGTAGGGGTCCTCCTGAGAACCTGAGGTCTGATTCTGGAGGAGGCCGAGATAAAACGCTTGACCCACCTGTGGTCCGCCAAGGGGAAATCGAAAAAGGCTCCCAAGGCCGAGACCTGCACCTTCAAGGTGCTAGTGGATAGGCCCAATTCCAGGCCCTTCTGAAGAAAGTCCAGGATCTGGAAAATATTTGGGTTGAGTTGAGATGGAGGATCATCCCCACAGAAAGACACAAATTTCTTCCAAATTTTGTGATATATGTTAAAAGTAACTTTTTTCCTACTTGCCTTGAGTGTGGTTACCACCGCTCTGGAAAGGCCCTGTGATCTTAAAAAGTCGGACTCAGGATCCAAGCCGCCAATTGTAGTTTCTCCGGGTCTGGATGCAAGATAGGACCCTGACGCAGAAGATCCTTCCTTGGAGGCAATATCACTGGTTGTTGGATGGCCAGGGATGTCAGCAGAGGGTACCAGCCCTTTTTTGGCCAGTTCGGGCAGATGAGTATTACCCTTGCCTGGTCCATAAGGATCTTCCTGAGGACCCTTGCGATCAAGGGAATAGGGGGAAAGGCGTAGGAGAGAGGTTCGGTCCATGGATGACTGAAGGCGTCTAGTCGATCCTTCGGCTCCCTTGCCTCCAGAGAGAAGTATAGGTGACACATTGAGTTCTCCCTTGTGGCGAATAAGTCGACTCGCGGAGTGCCCCAGAGCTTTGTCAACTGGCTGAAGATTTCCTGATTTAAGCACCATTCGTTGGGAGAAATCACTGTCCTGCTGAGGAAGTCTGCCTCCGTATTCAGAACTCCTCTTAGGTGAGTTGCAGAAAGAGAGAGTAGGTTCTCTTCTGCCCAGGAAAAGATGGTGCGAATCAGGGAGGAAAGAGCTACTGACCTCGTACCTCCTTGTCGCCTTATGTAAGACACTGCCGTGGTGTTGTCTGTTAGGATATGGACATGCCGATTCTTCACTAGAAGAGGGTTGGACCTTAAGGCTTCCCAGACGGCTCGCAGTTCCCGATAGTTTGATGGTTTCTTTGCAAGTGAAGGGGTCCAGGGTCCCTGGGCGTAATGCGAAGGGAAGACTGCTCCCCAGCCCAGACTGCTTGCGTCGGTCGTGATGGTCAGACACGGAAGGCAGTGCCAGGCAACCCCTTTCTCCAGATGCTTTGCTCTCAACCACCATTGCAGATCTCTTTTTACCGAGGATGGAATGATGACTTTTCTGTCCAATCCCGAGGTTCTCCGGTCCCAAGAACGGAGAATCCAGCTTTGCAGAGTGCGACAATGGCTCTGGCTCCAAGCTACAGATGAAATGCAGGCCGTGAGGAGACCCAGGATTTTCATTGCTCCTCTGATTGTAACGGAGGTCTTCCTCCTGAAGGAGCGGATCTGGAGTCTTAACCCGTCGGCTTTTTCCTGAGGGAGAAAGGACATCATGAGAGTAGAGTTCAATATTACCCCTAGGAATTTCTTGTGAGTGGAGGGAGACAGATCGGATTTTTGGGTGTTGATTATCCACCCCAGATCTGAGAGTTTCCTCATGGTAAAATCTCTTGCTGTAATAAGGTCTGATCTGTTCTTCCCTATAATCAGAAGGTCGTCTAAATATGGTACAATAGACACCCTCTGTAGCCTCAGGAAAGCAACAACCTCCACCATGATTTTTGTAAAACTCTCGGAGCTGAAGAAATACCAAAGGGTAGAGCCCGGAATTGAAAGTGGAGGATAGAACCCTCTGGAGAAAAGACTGAAAATCTGAGGAACTTTTGAGAGGAGTGGTGAATGGGAATGTGGTAGTAGGCGTCCCGAAGGTCTATCGTGCACATATAGTGGTCGGTATATATAAGCTGAGTAGCGGATCTTACCGATTCCATGTGAAATCTCCTGTAGGTGATGAAGTTGTTTAGGGATTTTAAATTTATAATCAGCCTGTTCGATCCGTTTGGTTTCTTGACCAGGAATAGTGGAGAGTAGAAGCCCGACTTTTCTTGGTCCTGCGGAACTGGAATCACCACTCCAGAATGAATGAGGGATGATACCTCCTGCCAAATAAGAAAATGGGTAGAAGGAGAAGTATAGGATGATGGGGAAACAAATCTTGAGGGGGGGTAGGTGCTGAATTCTATTTTGTAACCGGAACCGATAATGTTCAAGACCCAAGGATTTGAGGTAATATTCGTCCACTGAGTGATGAACTGTAGAAGACGCCCCCCCACTCTGGCGTCATTGCTTCTTTCCCCCTGAGTTGTCTGGAGGATTGGAGAACAGAAACCCCCTACCTCTGCCTCCCTTAGGGTAGCTTCAGCGCCCCTGTTTACCTTTCCCGCGAAAGGAATCTTTAGGGTTCTTGAAGGGACGAAAGGAAGGTTTCCTGGAGGGTGTTTTGTTTTCTGGAAACCCCTTCTTCTTGTCTGAGGCTTTTTCTAGGATGTTGTCCAACTCAGGACCGAAAACGAAATCACCAGTGAATGGGATGCTGCAGAGTTTTGATTTTGATCGTATATCGCCGCCCCACTGTTTCAGCCATAAGGCTCTTCTTGCTGCGTTTGTTAATGCTCCTTCTTTAGCAGCGAAGCGAACGCCTTCGGTGGAGGCATCTGCTAGGAATGCCGTGGCGGATCTTAGGAGAGGAATGCTGTCCAGTAAGGATGCTCTGGGGGTACCTTCTCTAATATGTGATTCCAGTTCGTTCAGCCAGAAGTAGAGGGTCCTTGCAACAGATGTGGCTGATATGTTGGATTTTAAGCTAAGCATCGACGTCTCCCAGGCTTTTTTAAGAAGCGCGTCGGGATTTTCGGTCCATAGGATCCCTGAGCTGAGCGGAGTCCTCAAAGGGAAGGTCTGTTTTTTTGACCACCTTCGTCACCTGCACATCTACTTTCGGAACCGAGTCCCAAACTTTAGAGACCTCTTGATCAAAGACGAGGCGTCTCTTAAAGCTCTTAGAAGTTAGGATCTTCTTTTCTGGGTCTTTCCATTCCTCTGTAATTAACCCTTTCAAGGTTTCATTAACCGGGAAAACACGTTGTTTTTTAGCCCTTAGGCCCCCGAACAACTCGTCCTCCCGAGACATACAAGGAACCTCTTCTTCAATATTCAGAGTTTCACGGATTGCCTTCAAGAGGTTATCCAGATCATCTATTTGAAACAGGTGACGAGAATCCAATCGCTGACTGAAGTCCTGGGAGTCTTGCTCCTCAGTATCCGCCGGGGAACAGGACGGACCCTCTGAATCATAGATTTCTTCATCTGATGAAGAGATGTCCGCCAGTCCAGGTTTTTTAGGAGGAGGATCTTTTTGTGTAGCTGACGCCACTGATGCTGTCACCTTATCTTCAATAAAGGATTTTAACTCATCCATGAATGAAACTTTTTCAGTCCGCATAAATTCATCAATACAGGGTCTGCATATGGGTTTTATGTACAATTCGGGCAAGACCTGGAGACACATATTACATTTCCTAGCAGGGGTCCTACTCTTGATAGAACGTTCGGACTTGCTGGGTTTCTCAGACCTTTCAGGTCTGTCCTCTTTGCCTTTCCCCTTAGACCCTTGCTCTTTATCCTAAGGGGGAAAGGTGAGGAAATTTAACTAACTTGGAGTTCAATATGTATCATAGATACCATAAGACCATGCCATACAGCACCACTTACGTGACCAGAAGGGTGGAGTAGGCCCAAGTCTGCCTCATCAGCCATAGTAAGGAAGTCTGGGACGGCACAACCAACAGTACACTGTAATACTACGAGTGGACGCCAAAACTAGCAACCCACTCCGTTAAATACCTTATCGGGGAGCCCATCCCCCATGCAGGTGGCAGTGCAGCGGTCCTCCGTGACTATTCGGCCTACTTCCGGTCGCGACCGGAAGTCGTCACGGAGCGCAAAGGACGCCTGGGAACGGAAGTTCCCCCAGGCGCCGCCCGTCCTCGCGTAAGCCCGGCTCGGCCGCGGGTGAAGACGGAAGACCCGGATCCACCAGAGCCAGGGAGGAGCCTCCGGGGAAAGGTCCAGCCGTGGCCCCGATCCGGAGGGGAACTACGACCTGCAATAGGCCGGCGTAACCCCAGGTAAGTGCCCTCTGGCAGAAGAAAAAACGTCCCTCCCCCCCCACTTGGAGGAGAGAGAGACCCTCTCTACCTGCCCTCTGTAGGGACAGGAAGACACTGGCGGCGGGAGGATGCGGGGGGGGGAGGCTTTTAACCTCTCTGCTTCCTGTCCCTACAGAGGTCAAGGGGCATCCTCCAAGTGGGCCGTCATGGAGGACGTTTTGGAAACAAATGTTTTCTGCCATAGATTTATTAAATATATTATTCCATGCATAACCTGGAAACAAAAAGTATCCACTGACAAACAGAAAATGCATCAATGACCCTAGCAAGGTTCATTCTGTGAGACAGCGGTTCAGAAATTTTCTTACCCCAGGGACCAGTAAAGTAAATGTTACTTTTCCTGAGAACTAGAATGGGAGCAGAGAGAGGATGGAGGTGGGGGTGTCAGGTTGATACACTTCTGCTCCCAACACCTCTCATTGATCACCACATTTTACATCTGTACTGGTTCTATGGACAGTTGGACGTGTGAGAATGAGCACCAGCAACATGCCTCAATATCTCCACACCTTCAGTCAGCAGCCACCCCTGCCTCATGCACCTCCTAAGGCCACAGACTAAATTACCCTGCCCTAGTAGTTGGAGAGCTCTGCTGTTCTATAATGATTGCAATGTTTTCACAGTTATCATTGGAACCCAAATGTGACATCCATAACAAGTCCTAAAATGTTTCCCGTCCTTTAATTTTCTAAATCAAGGGATAAAACATTGGGGCTCATTTACTAAGGGTCCATCAGACGCATTTTTGCCGGGTTTCCCAACGATTTACGTTTTGGGCTGAAATGTCCTGGGATTTTGTCACACGCGATTAGATTTCATTGCATTGGCGCCGACTTGCACGCAACAGAAATGAGGGGGTGTGGCCATTGGACAAACCACGGAATTTAAAAACGTAATTGTGTTGCAAGATCATGCACTCTCATGCACCTGGAAGAAGCAGGTGAATCCTCGTCGGACAACACACCGCAGGATGGCTACAGGACTGGGTAATTAAATCTAACCCATTGTCTTAGGCAGAAGTAATATTATGAAATTTACCAAAACATCAAAAATTTAGTAGTTGCTGGAGACCAAAATTTTACGTGAAGGTGTTAATATGACACTTGCGCGTGCTTGTGAACTAAAAAGAAAGGTTAAGACAATTTGAGGGACAGAAAGGAGTTCACTGGGGGATTTAAAAACTCTCACCATAGGGTTCACCTTCTATATTAAAGAACAAAAACAAATTGGCAATTGCATATATAGAGTACATTTCAGTTGCTGAGAAGAGAATGCAGTCTTGACCAGGCCAGGGCACAATGGACAATGTGTGGACACCATCTTTTGCCTCAAAATAAAGAAGAATATTCAGCAGCCTATGACCACACATGATTCCATCTCAATTAAACCTTCCCATCCCATACTTATTGGTTGCAATACTTTTTGAAAATGATAAAAGTAAAAAAAAAAAACACATGCTTAAATTTGCCATACCTATGCACATATTGCTTTCTATATGGTATAATAGATAGTAATTCCATCATTGTTATACAGTATAAATAGATACGGTGAGCAAAAATAACAAAAGTCAGGTATTTAGAATAACCATATTGCTTTATTGAAAAGTAAACTTAACAAACTCTCATGACTTATTGTAGAAGAACATAGGAACTGTTAAAAACCTTAAGCATGGATAAGGCAAATAACTAAACCAGGCTAAAAAGGGGGACGCCTCAAGGCTGTTCTGGGCAAACAGCAGAACAACATGATACCAATAGAGTAGAAAATCCTTGGCAACAACATGCACGCACATAATTACCCTGCAAGTCTGATCATTAACCAGGTTTTATTTCTAATGCCTCACAAACCAGCTGAAATTGAGTTATCATAAAAGCAAACAGTAATAATTAGAGCGTCAGTGCAGAAAGGCCCCTATGCACAATATAGCTAATTAGGCCGAATCTGACCTGATAAGGGAATATACATCTGTAAGATAGTCAACTTGTCTCCCTGAACAATTCTTGAATGGCATTAAGTTATAACCAATAGAGCTCTACACATTTATTATATACTTTTGAAAGAAAGTCTACCACCAGGATCAAAAATTGTAAACTGAGCACACTAAGATACTGGTGTTTGCCCCCTGTTGCAGGACCCACTCTTTTTTTTAAAGGCTTTAAACACTATACAAATAAGCCTTGGTGGCTCTAGGCTCCATAGCTGTTAACTGAGCCTTGCTCCTTTGCATACAGTCTTTCATCCTGGTGGTAGATGTTAGCATTGTGCTGTTTGTCTTTTTGTTCTTTACTTTTTAAAATATACATTATGCACATCACTTTTTTTTTTTTTTTAAAGAACCTATGGGAGACAGGTACTTGACAGAGGTCATCCAGCAAAGCATCTTTTACATGTATACGTATTTATTTTTTCATATTTTTTGGCTACTTACACCAATAGATCTTCGCATATATTGGGTTTAGAGAAAAGTTAAAAGGGTCAGCTAAACTAACCCACACTAACTAAACAGATCTCCGATAACTGTACTGCTGTACAATAGTAGTTTACAAAGATATGTGGGTTAGTTTAGCTTCAGTCAGTTTAAAGCCCCTAGCTGATTGAGTGAGTTTGTTTGAACAAAGTTGCTCCATGTGGGATTTACTAGACAGAACCTAGAAGAATTGAACTGAACTCAACATGTCCATTAAAACAAGAAATTCGAGGTCCAGTGTGTTATATACACCACACACACAGAAGAATTAGTTTGTTGGAGCAACTCAAAAGCAAGAGTAAGGAAGGAAATATCTGGATCCTTGCATAAGGGGAGCAATTAAAGCAGCTTTTCAATAAATCGGGGGAGATTGATTAATCTGTCTATGTCAGAATACTGGAGTAATTTCCATCTGAAACACAGTGCGCCACATTTATTGAGGGTTGTAGACCAGTTTTAATCAGTTTTCCAACTTGTCTGGAAAAAAAAACTAATAGACTGCACCAGATTAATCATCCAGCAGACACAATTATTAATCTGGCACAGTAGAGAACGAAGGCTCAATACGAGCCGAAACCGCATCGGGCGGCAGTCATCCCCGGACATTTGAATTTACTACAACTTATACTTGGTAAGGACTGGTTTTCACCATTTCAATTGTCTCCCTTTAGTAACTCAGTTGACACGAGTTTCTGCTGTGCGAGTATTACTGTGTATATGTATGGTATCCACGCTCCTTCATCCTCATGTTATTTTATACCAGTCCTTCTCCACACTAATGTCGTTTATACATTTTCTCATATGTCCGGGCAGGACTGCTTTTTTGCTGCATACCACTACTGTAACTCTGTAAATATCCTGATAATTAAAAAAGTATGTCATTCTGAATATATATTTGTACAAATAAAGATTGCAAACATTTTATTTCATCATTGATATTACTGAATCACCTCATTTCTTCTCCCCAGGTAGAGGAGTACAATAGGTAGCACAGTAGAGAACGGTCTACTTCTACTCTGCACTGGTCTAAAGACCAATACATTAATACATCTCCCTCATTGTGTGCAGAAATCCACTGCAGAATACAGGATTATTGTGATCAATGCAATTACAAAAGATACCTGTGCACATGGTACAGAAACATGGATATGAGTCGGCTTTAAAATTTGCAGCATGTTAATTTTCTGCTTCAGATTCATGAAACCATATTGTATGTGTACTTTGGTGGACACTGCTAACCTGTGTGCATCTATGCTAAAAGTACTAGTGAATTTCATCAGCAGAAAGCAATGTCAAACAGCCTTGCATGGTCAAGGTAATCCATTATAAATTCAGTTTAATCATGATATATTTTTCTCCTATGTTTGCTGCTATTGAACTATACATTCAGAGCCATAAAAGGCCTTAAAGAGAACCTGTCAGCACACTAGCTCTACCCCCCAAGCCCACAAGAGCATTCATAAGAAATCTGCTTTTATTATATTGTAACATGCAGTCAAAGAAGTAGCATTGTGCGTGCCAGCCCTGCATCATAATGCCCACATTCTTCCCCTACAATTCTGAGATCTCTTGTATGGGCAGTGCGCCTGTCATCTCGGAGCTGTGCATTGTGCATACTGCGCCAGTTTCAAAGGCCTACCACACATATGCGTTGTGCAGGGTGTGAGATCTCAGGATTTCAGAAGAATTACGTGGGCATGAGGAGGCAGGGCTGCCACGCATGATGCTTGGAGTGAGGACATGTTGAAATATGACAGAAGGACCTCCAGGGGAAGTGCAGAATACATAAGGAGGAACTGTTGGTGGGCTTACAGGGGCCAGTGTGCTGACAGTTTCCTTTTAACTTAATCAGATGATGGATTTCCTGCAATACATCAGTGTAGGTAGGAGCTACACATCTGCAGACCAAGTTAGATATGTGCATCTGAGAAAATCATCACACTTAATTACTACGTCCTCCGATATTAAATACAATCATTGTGTCAGGAAAGCCATCTGGTAATTTACACCATAATCATAATAATAATAATAATAATATAAATTACAAATGACTTAGTGGTCACATTGTGGGATTATGTTCACTAATGACAGTGGCAGCTACTGTTTTGCAGATGTGGGAACAGACACAACCTCCTTTTCTCCAGTATAAATGCCGCAGTGTAGCTGTTCATCTGTCACAGCAGCCCAAGACATCTGCTTTGTGGAGAACTTTGCTGTCCATTCACCCTTGCTGCTCACAAGTATGACCCCCCCACTTCCATCTACTCGCATTTTCATATAGTTTAGACCTGCTTCTGCTGCTTCTTCTGTAGGCATTCCTGTAATAGAAAAAAAAAGTATTGCAGGTTTTGAAGATAAACGCCATCTTATACATACCATCAAACAAACAAACTGTAAGAGCAGCAAGACTGTAGAACTTGTTATGGTAGATACTTTACATATTTTCTCAATGTATTATTGACCCATGGAGCTATTCTTCCTGCCATGTTTGGGGGCCAGAGGAAAGGTTTCCCTATTATGAGCAAATTACCATTAGTTTTGATACCTTCCCCAATCATAGTACTTAAGGTTGGACTTTATGGACCTGATTGTGCAGGTGTGGCAATATTCCAGTCAACTCCTTTGAAGCATAGCTTAAATAAGAATAATTTCACAACTTTTCTTAGCCACGTCACTTTCACATAAACCAGCTGACGAGGTAGGTGTAAAACATGTCCAAAATAGAATAAGTGCTACAATTTGCATTAGAGTTGACATACAATATACACCGATATAGATAGAAATCACACCGGAGGTTGTTGAGATCAAAGCCACATTATGGAGGGGGGCAGGGGAAATATCTTATACCCTGGTGTAGTTTCTCGTGAAAACCAGTGAACGAAAGTTTGCAGGTTTTTCAAAATGAATGTGAACAGGGTGGCCTATCCGGTAGGACATTTAGCTTATTCATTACTGTACACAAAGAAACACACAAAATATAAATCACTAAAAGAAATCCCATCATAGTATGACCAAACACAATAAACTTAATAAATTGTCCAATAAAAGTTAGAATATGGACTTACCTTGTTCCATATAGTGTAAAATCAAACTTGCTAGTGTCACTTTCATAATGCTTTCACCATGCCCCGTGGTTGAGATGGCACCAACATGATTGTTGGCATAGCCCCCAGAACCTACATGTCACAGAATAAAGATCACAAGACAGGGCTAAATAAGCGAAAAAATTGCTGTACATATGGAATTTTTCCAGAATCAATATTTTTGTCTGTTTCCTTAACTCAAAGAAGCACACAAAAGAAAAGGACATTTTATACCCTACAGAAGCCCAAAGGGGCTGGAAGGTTTAAAGGTCTATAATCTGGTGATAGGTTCCCTTTAATAAATATACGATCCAGTAGTGAATGAGAAATATTTCTTAGTATTAGAGAAAAGCAAACAGAGAAATAAGATTTGTTCATTTTTATTTATATTTTTCTTCAGCTTCTGCTATATGCTGTACATAATGTCAGGCATCAGAATTCTTCATTTGCATTTTTTTAAGTTATTTTTGTTGCTATGGGGAAAGGGAGGCGGTTAGAATGTTTACATACATACATACATATCTTAGGTAGTATCATGAACTTGAATGCATTCCACTATAATCAGAACACAACACTGACATCTAGTGGTCATTTCTTAAAATGAAACCTGAACAATAGGCAATAAAAATAAACTTGAATATTTGGTTTATGTTGTATGTTACCTTCGTGATAAAAATGTTTATTTTTTTATGCATTTTCATTAAAATTAAAGATGCCCATATAAAGTGTTGGTATGCATTTTTACAGTGTCTATATTCAGGAAATAATAAAATATAAAGAATATAATTTCCTTTATAAAATGATTCATATATGTTATAGTTGTTAAAGTATAAAAAATGAACTACACTACTCCAAAGATGAATAGAGCTGGTTGTCAGAAGCAAATTGTATCCATGATGCATTCCATGTTTTTTTCCCCCATTTAAAGGGAACCTATCAGCTTTTTCTTACTGCAAGGCTAAAACAAAGATCAGTCCAAAAATAATTACAAGGACAATTTACTGCCCAAAAAGAGACAATAAAGACAGGTTACACAAAGACTGTACAAGAACGGGGGGGGGGGCAGGTTCCACGTCAATTAAAATAAGGGTGCGGTCACACGGTACGTTTTGGTTGCATTTTGAAACACATTGCAACGGCTGAGGAGAGGCGAGTTACCCAATTTCATTACTATTAACATTTGAGTTTACAAAATCCAGTGTAAAATGCGATCGTTAAAAATGCGTTCACAAAATGGAAATGTATTGTTAACATGCCACTAGACCAGGGGATTAATCTCTAGTAGGACTCATTCCCATTGCACGGTTCCCAATCCTTAGTAAAAAGTGATCTGGTTGTTTTTGGATGCCATCAAGGATTACATATTACGCACCTCTCAGATTCTAGTTAAGAGATTCATGTGAGAGATGGGGTGTTTTTCTTCCAAATGTTGTGCAAACACACACCTGAGATCAGTGATATAATATAATTTTGCCTAGAGGTTGAGGAGGCATGTTAAGCAGATGAAACAGGTGATGTAAAGGGATGTGTAGGGAAATGGATGGATTGGATTAAAACCCTTATTTTGCCCAAAAATAGTTGGATTTATAGGCAGGACCAGAAATGATGCTAGAGGGAATGATGCTTCAGGTCCGCCACGTCGCCACCAGATGTCAAGGAACAATTGGTGAATTTAATATGTGTGGCACCAAGGAAATAGCTTGTACTAATTTTTTTCTTAAAGCTCAGTTCACAGCATGTTAATTGGCATAAGTTGTAAGGATACATAAGGAGAATTCTGACGTGTCCTTAACAACGTATGGCACAGACGTATCTCACTGGATGCATATACAGTGGGATACGTTGCCCGGGGATCCCCGCTCCCCCCGAATGCGGGGGAGGAGTGTACGTCAGTAGCAGCCGTCAATTGGCTGCCTATGAACAGAGTGTTCCCCAGTGACGTCCCTGTCCTAATATGGACAGTGCCATCACCGGGTCCTCCCTCCTGCAGAGCAACGCATGCACTCGTTGTGGCTGTGGGTAGAGATGCAATATGCTGCATATGCTTCCTATAGCTGTCTATTGCCTCCACTAAGTAAATATGTCACTCATCTGCTTTTTTTGGCGTACAGGGAGGTATAAAGGCCATACGGAGGCAACAACAATGCAATTTATTCAATACTGTACCACGGAACCACTTCCATTTACTGCAGCTGGGAGTTCAGAATTTCTGCTGATCACATTTACCTATAAATAATCACCTCCAAAGTTGTATGCAAATGAATCTCACTACAGTTCCAGACTAATAAACTGTATTTTTAGTATTTCATCTACGCAGCAGTGAATGTAATTTATATAGGCAAGAAATTGGTTAAGTTAAATATTTAACCTGTGTACAGTTTATTAGTTATTGTGTTAAGCATTCCTATAAAATGTTAGCTTAGGAGGTACCAGATGGGAGGTATCCAGGCCTTCTCCCCAACCAGTGGCAGACCAAGCATGTGAACAGAACTGTTCCTTGTGGGTTTTCCTTTACCTATGCAGGCTGTATCACCAACACGTCCAACCATTTTATTTGTCATTCCTCCAGTAGATGTGGCACAGGCAACATTACCTTGACTGTCAATGGCAACAGCGCCAACAGTTCCCAAACCTCTAACAAAAAAAAAAAAATTCTAGGTCAGCACAAACCATAAAGAGAGCACACTCTGCATATTATAATTTGAGACATTGAGACAACATTGAGACATTTGATAACTATCCATCTACTATATGTCTATATGCACAAAATGATCAAATTTAAAGAGAACCACATCTTCAGGATACAGATGCCAGAAGTAGTAGTTTTGAGGTCAACAAGTCACCCTTTTCTCACTCTTATGTGGAGAAAGTCTAACCACTTATACAACTCAGAAGGCACATATCTTATCCTAGGCTATGTTCATACCATGTTTTTATCCTCCATTGTTAGTATAGGTCAAGATGATTTCTGACATATATCAACAACGATGGACATTGCATTGTATCCCACTGTATGCTTATACTGCATGCATGAGATACAACCACCTGTTCAGTTCCAACCCCTTGAAAAGGTTGGCGGGGGCCCCTGGGCGCAAAATCTGGTGGGGGCCCCCATTGAATGTAATCCAGACAGGGAACAGCAATCGCTATGTACAGCTCCCCAGGAACTCACTGTATACAGCCCCCCTATAACTATATACAGTACCCCTATAATAACTAAATAAACCCTCAATAAAAGCTATTTAGAGGGAGGCTATATATAGTTTTTAAAGTTTTATACCTACTTGCCTTCCCTCGAGGTGTCAGGTTAGTGGATATCGGAGGTGTACCAAGATGGCGACAGCGCACGTTGCGGCGCTGTGACAGCACACGCCGCGCCACCAGCAGCAGGGCGCCCCAATCTTTGTATACCTTCGACGATCGGGCAGAACTTATGGTCCCCTCAATCTGCCATAGACTGAAGTCTAAGCACATCTGCAGGATACAGCCCGGGATCCTGGACCCAAATACACATAAGACCGCCCGAATGGCCCACATTAGGTGGGAGCCCCTTGGCACGCACCACCCCTATGATCTGTCCCTGGAAGCAACAGTCTATGTATGGACAGCTTTTTTTTTTACAAAAGCATAATAAATTGTGCTTTTTAATCCAGAGTTTCTTGCTGAATCCAATTAAGTCTAATTACAGAAACCAGAAGCATGCATTTGTTTGCCGGTAAACGTTGGTGGACATATTCAACATGTACATTGGAGCTTTCCTGGCAAATATATGCTGTGTCCAAAAAAAAAATGTGTATGGAATGGGTATGCGGTTTTACTGGTAAATACCAGATCAAATTTCAGTTATTACTTTGGATTTGTTTTAATTGATCTACTAAAAAGTGTTATTTTATGTCTTCTACATTTTGGTGTTGGTTTCCTTTTTTGAGGTGCAAATAAAGAGTCTAGTAATTAAACCCTCCCCTCCATCTATCACCCCTTCTATCTTCTCAATCATATATCTATATCCATCTACCCATCTCATATCTGTCTATGTAAAACTGCAGCACAGCACATGGGACAGATTGAAGACTCGCATAGGCACAGTGTATCACTGGTCTCTCTTCTGTCCACAATTTCCTGCTGCGGTGAGGTAAGAGGGGGTACTGTGTATGTGTTTATATACAAGTGTAGGTAAAGCTGAGGGTGTTCATGGAGAGATATTTACTACAGTAGTTAGGGAGAGACAGGGAGAGATTGTTACTACATTAGCTAGGGCTCCTGGCAGCACATCAGGTGAGAGCAGAGAGGGTGTGTCTCACATGTACATTCTCACTCCCTATTCAGCCCAGTGTGGACGGGAAGTGCCTAGCAATGGTTATCTGAGGAGTCACTGATAGCAGGGGGAAGGCTGCTGAATAGCAGTAAAAGGAGCAAGATTAGGACAACAAATCCAATTGCAAAAGGGCTTAAAATTGCATGCCCTACAACTTTACCTAAAATGCCCTGCTAACCCCAACTAGAAAACATTCGGTTAGGCAGGTTACACTCACAGTTGACATGCCACTGGATTAGAACCAGGTTTGAGATTTTTCCTCCATCTCTCTCTTGAACGATCAGTGATGAGTTGTTCACCGGGAACTTCCGGAATGCCTTGCGCCTTAGCAAACAGCGATGCACCTTTACAAGTCAGAAGCATATGGTCTGTCTGAAAGGAACAAAATAAATACAAGGCAAACTATTTTTTAAGTATATGTTTAGCTTTCCTTTGCATTTTTTTTTACCATAAGAAAAAAAAAAAAAAAACACACACACACACACACACACACAAGCAAAGACTGTGGTGCACGGGGGGCGGGGGCAAAGTGGCCAGGAAAAAAAAACCTCTTTAGTGAAGGACACATGCAAGTCTACCTAGAGTTTGCAAAAAAGCATCTATAGAAACATGAAAAAGGCCAAAGAACCTGCAGATCTTCCAAATACAGGCAGTCCCCGGATTACATACAAGATTGGTTCCATAGGTTTGTTCTTAAGTTGAATATGTATGCAAGTCAAAACTGTACATTTTATCATTGTAGACAAAAAATTTTTTGCCCCAGTGACAATTGGAGTTTCACATTTTTTTGCTGTAATTGGACCAAAGATCATCAATAAAGCTTAATTACAGACACCTTACAGCTGATCATTGCAGTCTGGGGCTACATTCAGAGAGCTTCACTAGAGGTCAAAGTGGGCAGAGGGGTCTGTCTTTAACTAGGGGTCGTCTCCAAGTTGAGTGTCCTTAAGTAGGGGACCACCAGTACAATGTTTATCGTGTACCTCAATTATGACCCAATTCGTAAAAATAGAAACCAATATTTTCACATTGGGGTTTTTTGCCATTGCTTTCTAAATCTTTTGCTAGCCACATTACAAACACAGTTGCTGCATTATGAGAATAATTTTTTTCTTTACTTTGGTTAAAACCCATGTATAACAAATGTAACATGTGGTCAAGAATGCAAACTCAATAACAAAATGTTGTTTCACATTTAAAACCTAGTTTCGTAACCCTTTAAGGACCTCGCCTTTTTTTGTATTTTTATTTTTCACTCCCCGCAATCAAAAATCTACAACTTTCTGCGTAACAAATTGCACTTCATAGTGATGGTATTTATTCTTCCATGCCATGTACTGGGACGTGGGGAAATAAAAATGAAAAATGCTGTGAAATTGGTGAAAACACGCTTGTGGGCTTGACATTTTCGGCTTTCACTGTACGCCGCAAATGACATATCTTCTTTATTCTTTGGGTCGGTGCGATCACGGGGATACCAAATTTGTATAGGTTTTATAAGGTTTTCATACATTTACAAAAATTAAAAACTCGTGTAGAAAATTATTTTGCCATATTCTGGCGCTAATAACTTTTTCATACATCGGTGTACGTAGCTGTGGATGGTATCTTTTTTTTGCAAATTTCGATGAAGTTTTCAATGCTACCATTTTTAGTAAGGTATGACCTTTTGATCACTTTTCAAATTGCACATTGCAATCAATGGATTGAAACGAGACCGCCTCGGATCTCCTGAAGACCCAAGGCCGTCATGGCAACGGATCGCCGCTCCCCGATGACGTCATGCGGAGCGATGATCCCCAACAAGCTTTTCTAGCACCGATCACGGGTGTTACCGGTAAGTCTTTACTGAGATGCAGCAAAGACTTACCGGCTATGGAGAGGGCTCAGCCCTCTCCATGCACCTGCAGCCAACCCGTGACGTGCGATTACATCACGGGTCGTGAAAGGTACCTGCTCCTGATTACTTTTAATCAGCAATGGAAAGGAAAGACGACAATAGTCTAGTGAATAAATGTGTACTATTTGCAGTGCAACATTTAGGGATTATAGAACTTTTGCACAAATACAGTAACAATTTGTTATTATACTTTGTGCTGTAGTTCGTGATAGACATAGCAGCAGCATCCAGAATAGAAATTCTCACTAGCCCCAACCATTCTTGATGGTTCCATCCCAGCACCACCCACCTGACCTTAGAGAACCTAGTTAGCATGTTTGCTTCTGAAACAAATGAATATTCTAACTAGGTTCTCTAATGTCAGATGGGTGATCCTAGACCAGAGCCAAAAACCATCTGATACAAAGATTCAAAAACAATGACATTGATTGCTTAGGAATATTGAGGACTAATGGGAAAATTCCAACTCCACCAGTGTCAGAAGAGCATCGCCTATTTAAGGCTGCATTCACACGACCGCAAGGCCGACGTATATACGGCTGATATACGTCCCCCATAGACTGCTATGGGCGCGCGGCACCCTACACGTGCGGCACTGTTCCGCCCCTTACCCCGTGAAAAAATAGGACATACGGCTCCGTGCACCATGTATCCCTATGGAGAGGGGCGGGGGTGAGCAGCGCTCTCCCCCTCCTCCTCTCCCCGCGTGCTGTCGTGTGCCTGCCGTGCTACGGTACGGCGGGCACCGGTCGTGTGAATCCAGCCCAAGTATAAAAAAATGTTGGAGTTGATATTAGAATAAAAGGTCCTCTAACTATGGATAAAGAAACTGCTGTATTAGAAGCGTAGCACAAGCTTTGTTCACACAAAATTTGCCAAAACTGGCACAGGGAACACTGATGGTTACCAAATGAGCTTGATGAAGAGTTAAACTGCAGTCTGTAAATTAGGCTAATGCTTCTAGCATCAATATTTTTGTTCAGTATATTCCCCATGGAAACTGCCAGTATCTCCTGGTAACTGTAAAACAGTCACAATCCGAGTCTATGGAAGTACACTGGTCTTAAAGGGGTTTCCAGGATGAAACATTTACTATTGGCCCCATATGATGTAGGGCTAACTTACCTTGGTCCTTGCCTATAGATCAGCATGGCATCTCCCATCACTGATGGCCTCTGTTGGAATAAAAAGGCTCAGCGTTGAAGTTACTTGAAGATCACTCTCACAACAACCTTCATATTTTGATTGAGCCTCAGATCAGAGGCAAGGACTAAGGAAAGTATTAGTTCTTTATAATTTCTATACCACCTGGGGCCAATAGTAAAAATATCTTTGATATTTAATATGTGGTTTGAAGTATATTTCTTAACCCCTTAAGAATACAGCCATTTTATAGCTCAAGGCTCAGCCCCATTTTTTGAATTTTGACTTGCGTCGCTTTATATGGTAATAACTTTTGAACTCACTTATCAAAGCGATTCTGAGATTGTTTTTCCCCACATGTTGTACTTCATTTTAGTGGTAAAATGTTGGCTGATAAGTTCTGCGTTTATTTTCCAAAAAAAGAAAAAATGATAAATTTTTCGAAAAATTTCACTATTTTTGAACTTTGAAATCATTACATTTTCAGGCAGATAGATTTACCACCTAAATAAGTTGCTGAATAACATTTCCCATTTGTCTACTTTACATTTTCATCATTGTTAAATGTCTGGATAATTTATTTTGATGTCGCGCGGCTTACAAATCGAGTAGCGATTTTCCGTATTTCAGAATTTACTCTTTTGCGGATAAATACTGTTTTGAATGAAATTTTACATATTTAGCATCAAAACCCCTTATATAATCAACCCATTTTCAAATCTGCACCCCTCAAACTATCAGACACAGCTTTTAGGAAGATCGTTAACCCCTTGAGATCTTCATAGTAATTCAATCAAAATGGAGGTGAAATTTAGAATGGTCAATTGGTGCCGGTTATACGTTCATTTAGCCCCAAAATTTACACATTTCCAAAAGATTAAAATAGAAAACCCACCATACAATTTGTTCAGCAGTTTCTCCCGAGTACAGAGACCCCCCACATGTGGACGTTACTTGTTTTATGGGTGCACAGCGAGGAGCAGAAGGGAAGGAGCGCCCTGCAGCTGCCAGGATTTTAGTTTTCTCGTTGCCTCCTTTTGTAAGCAATAAAATTTTCTCTTTTTAGTTATTTGGGCCATGTGACGGCATTTTTTTTTTGCTGGATGAGATGCTTTTTCCAGTGTTGCCATTTTGGGGTTGGTATCATCTATTGTTGAAAATTTAGGAACTCGTTTTTGATGGCAGGAGTAGAAAAGCATCAATTCTGTACTGGATTTTTTTACTTTTTTTTTTTTTTAGTCTAATAATCATGTTATCTTTATTCTATGGGTCGATACGATTACGGGGATACCAGACCTGAATATATTTTCTTACATTTTACTAAATTTGTCAAATAAAACCGTAATGTGGGGAAAAAAAATCTATCATTTATGTATTGCCGTCTTCCAAGTGGCATAACATTTTTACTTTTTTGGCTACGGAGCTGGTTGATGGCTTGTTTTATGCGGGACATGTTGTACTTTGCACCAGTATCATGTCTGAGTACATATGGTTTTTTATCACTTTTTATTGCATTTTTTGTAAGATTGAACAGGTAAAAATGATAATTTTTGGTGGGTTTTCAACAGTTTTTTTTTTTTTTAACGGCGTTCATCGTATGGGTTCAATAATGATTTACTTTTATTCTACGGGTTGTTACGGACGCGGTGATACTATATATGTGGGGTTTGTTATGATTTAGACTTTCTTTGGGGTTACATGTCTCTTTATATGTTATGGGGTTTATGGTCATTTTTATTGATTTATTACTTTATTTTTTATTGAATAACATTTTTTTTTTACTTTTTCACTTTTCCACCATGGGACATGAACAAGCAATCGTCTGATTGCTTGTTCATGATAATACTCTGCAATACTCATGTATTGCAGGGTATTATCAGTGTCAGCCTATGCCCTATGCACTGGCATAGGCTGGCACTGTGCCAGTAAGATGATGTCACAGACGCCATCTTACTGGCAATGCCTGCAGGCAGTGCTGGGGACCAGACCGGACCCCAGCACTTCCATAGCAGCGATCGGCGCCCCCCGAAAACGGTTCAGGGGGGGGGCGAACGTGGGGGAAAGACCCCCCCAGAGGCACGTTTAACGGGTTACACGCCCACGATCAGAGCCCACTCCGATCGCGGGTGTTACACTGGGGTGCAGACAATTAGTTACAGCTGGCACCCAGTGTTTCCAGATGCCGGTGCGGCTCAGATCCAGAGCCGAGCCGGCACCAGCTCCGTGGTGGATATATCTACCACAGAGCGCTAAGGGGTTAAAGGAATCGCTCATTCTTCGTTATGTACACGTAAGGCAGTTATTTAATTTACCTTCCATTATTGCACTGTACAGATACAGTACATGTTAAGGACTACAGTTTCCATGATTTCTTTCTCCTCTTACAGGTTCTGCCCCCTTTAATTCGGGAATAGATCAGGCGAATAACAATATTATCAATAAAAGGTCCAACCTATAATTCTACAGCTTTGATTAAAAGGATGCCATAAACATCCATAAAGCAATTGTACCACAGTAAAAAATAAAAAAATCTTTCTGAATTCAAATATGGAAAGACATGAGGATGTGAGCTTACCACAAATACCACAGCTTGTTCACAAGAGGAAAATGCGTTTGTGTGCAAGAGGCCCAATACCTTTGTCCCGTTGCTATACATTTTCAACTGAATAACCTGTGTATGTATTCTATTCCACTCTTCTCTGTACCCAATATATCTGTTAGGAAGAGCTGTATTTAGCAGAACCTCTCTTACTAGCTTCATAGAATTAAGATATACAGTATATTAACCCCTTCACGCTCCGTGACGGATATATCCGCCATGGACCTGTGAAGGTTGTATGAAGAAGGCTCACGGGCTGAGCCTTCTTCATACAGAGATGGGCTTTGCTGCATATCGCAGCAAAGACCCATCGCTATCACCCGCGGTCGGTGCTTGCACCGATCGCGGGTGTTAACCTTTTCTTTGCCGCCGGCAAAGTTGGCGGCGGCACTTTAAATTTGGCGGCGCATGGGCGCTGCCATCTTACCTCCGATTGCCGGAAAAAAAGAAAAAAAAGTTTAAAAAATGTAAAAAAAAAAAAAAATAAAATATTAAAAGTTCAAATCACCCCCCTTTCCCTAGAACTGATATAAAATATAATAAATAGTAAAAATCACAGACACATTAGGTATCGCCGCGTCCCAAAATGCCCGATCTATCAAAATATAAAAACGGTTATTGACGGCGGTGACCTCCGGAACGGCAAATGGCGCCCAAATGTCCAAAACGTGACTTTTACACCTTTTTAGATGACATACAAAATGTAATAAAAAATGATCAAAATGTTGCACAGTCCTCAAAACGGTGGCAATGAGAACGTCGGCTCATTTCGCAAAAAATGACCCCTCACACAGCTCCATTCGCCAAATTCTGAAAAAGTTATTCGCGTCAGAAGATGGCAAATTTTATTTTTTCTTTTTTGTACACATTTGTTTAATTTTTTAAAATGTATTAAAACGCAATAAAACCTGTATAAATTTGGTATCACCGCGATCGCACCGAACCAAAGAATAAAGTAGAGGTGTTATTTGGAGCGCAGAGTGAAAGTCGTAAAAACTGAGCCCACAAGAACATGACGCACATGCAGTTTTTTTCAATTTTTCCACATTTGGAATTTTTTTTCTGGCTTCCCACTACATGGCATGGAATAATAAATAACATCATGGGAAAGTAAAATTTGTTACGCACAAAATAAGCCCTCACACAGCTCTATACACGGAAAAATGGAAAAGTTATGGATTTTTGAAGATGGAGAGCGAGAAATTAGCGAAAATACCCTGCGTCCTTAAGGGGTTAAAGATATACACTCAGAGGGAAGGAGCAACAAAAATATTACTATAGGAAAAAAAAAATGGAAAAAGCTTTAAGGAATCCTGCCAATCCTATTAAGATAGATCTGATGATAGGTTACCTTTAATAACCTAAACTATGCTTGCGTAACTTTATAATAATGTCTAACGTAATCTAGAGTTTATCTAGCCAATATACAAATTTTTTGAAGAGGCTACTGGGGCATTTGGTAGCCTCTCCTTTGAGCGTAAGCAAAGGCTGCTCCACGCCCCAGTAGCCTCTGCTTTCCCTGCCTACCTCTACATTGCCAGAGCTCTGCACATGCACAGTAGCTCCGGTTTCAGTGCAGAGGCGGTAGCGATAGCAGAGGCTACGGGGGTGTACAGGCTACTCTACGCCCCAGTAACCTCTCAGAAAAATAGATAGGTAAACTATAGATAAATATACCAGAAAGGCTAGGGGCTGAATTTTAAAAGTTCATTTTAGGAGGAAGGAGGTCATGGTTAACAAATCTATGAAGATTACCACAGTAAAATTTCCTGGATCTATGAGTAAAGTGCCCCTGGTTTATAATACATTAATTTTGATGGTAGATTTCCTTTAACATGTAAAACATATTTTAGTAAATAAAGCTTTGTTTTTGTACTCATAGATAAGATTGACTCCTGTGTAGCGAAGGAACGCCTGGTTGCTATGGGTAACATCACTGTATTTATTTGCCGCTATGCTTATTATTCTAGACACAGGAGCTTGATGAGGTTTTATTGTAGTGGTGATTATTTGGAGATTGGCATGCACAGCAGATAGACTGCACATCCCCCATAGATATCTAAACTGAAATACCTTTTCCATTACAAGACGTGCAAGTTTTATTGGGTTAGCAATGCATTTGACAGCAGAAACAGCTCCTGAGGTTAAATCCTTGCCATCCATGATAATAGCATCCATCTCAACTTCTCCCTCTTCATTCAGAACAGACCCATGGCCTAAGGAAATAAATTGTAACGTTAACTCACAAAAGGCTAAATTATATGTTCATTGAGGGAAAGAAAACAAGCCTACATCTTCACTCATCTCAAGATCTATAAACCATATGAAACAGTTTGTGTGTAACTATGGCAGGAATAAAATCATAAAATGACAATTTTTTATATTATGATATTTTTCTTTATAGTATTCAGACATTTTGGAAGATAGTGTTTCTAAAAGGTATTATTCCAAAACAGAAATAGATCCCAATACAAACTGCTGTTAGTGCCCATCATTGTGCTGGAAAAAAAAATATAACATTTTCTAATATACTTTCTGTATCAATTCCTTACAGTTTTCTAGATCTCTGCTTGTTGGCCTGCTAAAGGAAACTTCTATGTTTACTTCCAATGGATCTATCCCTGGACATGTGAATGTAGGTGAACATGTAGGTGCGCAAGCTGTTCTGATCACAGAGTAATCAGAGCCGTTTGATAAAAACCTGCACCTGTGGATCCATCACATGACTGATTTACCAATATATATACAGAAAGTATATTGGAAAACTGTAACCTTTCATTACACAAACAATATCAATTATTTGCTTAAAGTGGACAACCCCTTTAATGTATCAAGATGTCAAAAGAGTAACGTACAGTGCCATTAAACTATTTGACCTGTATGAGATTATAAACGAGTCCCCTCATTCATACTGAAATTCTTCACTGGGCTCTTTCCATATCTCTTATTGATCAAGAGGCAGAGTCTCTTCACCAAATTGGGAAACCATATCCATCGCATCAGCAAGGGCTTCACCTGTTATACTAGAAAGTTCACATTTTTGCCAACTCCATCGAGGGTTTGAAGCAGGAAAAAAGGATATGATAGAATTATTTAGCTTAAAGGACATATACCACCAGGATGAAAGCCTGTATGCAAATGTACCAGAGGGGCTCCAGGCTCCATTAACATCTATGGAGCCTTCATACTTTTGGTAGATGCCTTTTAATGAAGACCGGTCACTAAAATTTTACCACCCTGACTAACAGTGACTGCTTATAAAGGGTTACAAGTCCTCCCCATATCACCGAAAATTAGCTGACAGTGAGGCACTGTACCTTACTAAGTCGATTTTCTGATACGCAAATTAGCTTTCCTGACTCAAGTCTGCTGGCTCTATCATTTCTTCTCCCCCAGACTGCCAGTAAACCACACCCCATTATTTTGACTGACAGCTCTGTGTCTCTTCAAATCACTGCTCTGCCTCCTTGTACTTGGGGACGGTCTGCTAATATTCAATTACAGACATATAAAGCGCTAGTTACTTATAGGAAATATTGTGCCAATTTTTATTTTTTTTGCACAGTGCCTTGTGTTACATTCATGTTATTTGACCAGAGTGACATAATTGCAGGTCCTTTAGCCTTCTAACAATAGAAAACTGTACACCATGTAAGTAATCACATGAAAACACAACAACCCCAATGAAAGATGGAGGAGAAGGCCATGGAGGCTACTGCGACTTCATGTGGTCAGATGCATAGGGTGCAGGAGAGGGTCGGTGGAGCAGGACACGCCCCCTCCGATAACATAAGATAAAAGGTGATTTATGTGGATGTAAGCAAAACAATTTTTAGCTAAAAGCAGGGATGGGGGTTAGTTAATAGGGCTCCATAGGAACCTGTCACTGGCTGTTTATATGAAAATGTGGTGACAGGTTTACAGTGGCTCAAGACTCAAAGTCTTCTACTTCTTTTAAAAGGTGGTCCTCCATTGATTCTGGCGTAGTCAGAATTTTCTCTTCTCCTGCCAGAAGGACTGTGACAGGCTGTCTGTCCCAGTGAAAGACCAATCATTTCACAGTGGAGAGCCTTAAAAGCATACATGGTACTGAAATTACTATGGAACCATGGCCAATTAGGCCCTCAACTGTAAGGTGGGTGGTCCCATTCTGGAGCAGACAGACTGGAGTAAGCTTTATGACAGATAAAAGCTGAAAATTATTCTCACTACTCCCTAGTAATTGGTATTAAGGAATTAATTCACAATCACTATCACTAATGCATTTCCATGACCAGACCCTGAACCTGCCATCATAGATTCCATGCAAACATGAAAACAAATTTCATGAAACAATGATTTATTGGGCAGTAGACATTAGGGGAAAATCCAAGAAGCCCAACATTCATAATGCAATAGATCATGGTTGGACAACCTACAAGTTATCCTACGGGTAATTATACTTTTGCCACAACATAATTGGTCTGAGCAAGAGATACTGAAGTTTCACCTGCGTTGAAGAGTGGATCATCTTCAAGTACCACCACTGCTTGTTCTACAGCGGTTACTGCATCTCCTCCTTCTCTCAATATATTATAACCTTGTAGAGCTGCTTGCTTTACACCAGAACGATATCCTTCTTCATATTCCTTCACAATCGCTCCAGCGCCACCATGAACCACAATAACTGGCTTCATAATTACTGCAAATAAAATTAAAAATACTTTACAATGTGGGTTTTAAAATTCCTCCATGCTGTATTCATTTCACCTTATTTTGTTACACATCAGACAATTTTATTTGATTGTCCAGGCCAACTGTACAGGCAGTCCCTGACTTAAAGGAAACCTACCTTCCAAAATCTACCTATTAAGGTAGTTCTGCTGGTAGGTGGCTAGTAAAATGCTAATCCAGAATCCCAAAATACTTTCTAAACTAAACAACACTTTATCTAATATGCTTATCATCAGCAGAGGGTACTAGGGCATGGAGTAACCTCTCCAGGCAGTGGGAGCAAAGGAGACTCCCCACCACAGCAGCCTACACAATCCTTCCTGTGTGTACTTGGTGCACACCCTCACACTATGGTAGTGGTCCGGCTCCTTCGGAGTTCTGCGCATGCACAGTAGCTACGGCTTCAGAGCACACACGCATCAGTGTTCCCACCCTGAAACAGGAGCTATTGCCTGGAGAGGCTACCCCATGCCCTGTAACCTCTGCCAATTATTAGAATATTAGCTAGAAAAAAAAATATAGGTTACTAAAATCCTATCACGAGATCTACCTTAATAGGTAGACATCTGATGGTAGTTTTCCTTTAAGGACATACGGCTTACAGATGACCCTCTCTGCCCATTGTGACCTTTGGTGAAGCTCTCAAATTTTGATATAATTATATATAGGGAAACGGGTGATATATATGGTGTTTTTTTATCTATTCATTTTTTTTTTACTGTCTCACTAGGGGACTCACATTGGCGATACTTTGATCCCTCAAACAATATATTGTAATACTTCAGTACTGCAATGTATTGTATCTGTGGCTTAATAGTCCACCATACATGGCAAACACGGAGGTCTTCATCTGAAGACCTGGCATCAAGCGTTCATGTTGCGTGGGGCCATAGGGAACCCATTTCCCTCTGTCTCTCTCCTTAGCTATCGCAATTATGCTTGAGTTAAGAGGTTAAACTAATTGGCAAGAAGAGCTCTCCCTGCTGGGAATATGAGGCAAGAATGTAACTGCCGGTATCCTGATGGCGATCCACAAGCAATGTCACCGCGATCAGCAGGAGGAGACAGATTGTCCTAATGCAGGGATTACTACTAATCAGGATGATTTATCTCATTCTGTGTCCTTCACCTTAAAAAAAAAAAAAAATAATAATAATAATAATAAAAAATAGCCCATCTTGTACGTAACCCATGAACTTCCTGTATTCTTTTATTGTGTCAACAGACCTGTGTGACATCACATCATCATGTAGAGCTACGGCGCAGAGGTATAAGGAGTGTATGAAGAAGGCTCTGACCATCTAGGGTTAATGTACCCTAGATGGTCTAAGAAATAGTGGGGAAAAAAAAGAAAAAAAAAGTTTAAAAAATAAAAGAAATTAATAAAATATTAAAAATTCAAATCACCCCCCTTTCCCTTGAACTGATATAAAACATAATAAACAGTAAAAATCAAACATATTAGGTATCGCCGCATCCCAAAATGCCCGATCTATCAAAATATAAAAACGGTTACGACCGGAGGTGACCTCCGAGGCGGGTAATGGCGCCCAAACGTCCGAAATGCGACTTTTACATCACATAAAAAAGGAAATAAAAAATGATCAAAATGTCGCACAGACCTCAGAATGGGAACGAATTTCAAACTTAATTTTTTTTTACCCCCTTTATTAGCAAAATAACTTTGGCAGGGATACCAAATTTGTATAGGTTTTATAATGTTTTCAAACATTTACAAAAATTAAAACCTCCTGCACAAATTTTTTTTTTTGCCATCTTCTGGCACTAATAACTTTTTAGACTTTGGTGTACGGAGCTGTGGGTGGTGTAATTTTTTGTGACTTAACGACGTTTTCATTGCTATCATTTTAAAGTCTGTACAACCTTTTAATCAGTTTTTATTGAATTTTATATTTTTCAAAATGACAAAAAAGTGCAATTTTCGACTTTGGGCGCTATTTTCCGTTACGGGGTTAAATGCAGTGAAAAAACGTAATTATATTATTATAAATCTGGCATTTTTGGATGCGGCGATACCTAATGGGTATATGATTTTTACTATTTATTTTTATATCAGTTCTAGAGAAAGGGGGGTGATTAGAATTTTTAGGTTTTCTTTAATATAATTTTTTTTTAAACTGTTTTATTTTTATTATTGTTCAGACTCCCTTGGGCACTTTAACCCTAGATTGTCTGACCGATCCTATCATATACTGCCATACTACAGTGAGCCTTCTCCATGCACCCGGCATGTGATGTATAGTTATGTTTCATTTATTTCTAATCGAATTTTCTCGGAAAATTCGGCAAACCGGGTTGCATCAAATTTTCACTAATTCAGACATCTCTAGTAGTATTTTTTATTACTGATCTCTAATAGCCTGCCATCAGCAGGCTATTACAAGTCAGTATCCATGGCAGGTCTACGAGTCTCTACGAGACTGTAGGTTGCCATGGCAACTGATTAGTGCCCTGCGATGATGTCCCAGAGAAACCGATTGGCCATTAAAGAAGGCGGCAACCTCCGGCAACGCCGCCAGGTGCTGCGGTCGATCCTTAACCGGTTAAAGGTGTTTTCCCATTACAGTAAGTTAATGTTATTGTATGTATTATAAAAATGTATACAATTTTCCAATCTACTTTCTGTATCAATTCCTTACAGTTTTCTAGATCTCTGCTTGCTGTCATTCTATACAAAGCTTCTGTTTCCAGTGGACAGAAATCTGACCATGGTAACACAGGTGCTCGTTTTATCACACAGCTGTGCTTACTCTGATACTAACGAGCCGCGCATCTGTGTGACCATGGTCAGATTTCTACCCACTGGAAGTAAAGATATAAGCTTTCTATAGAATGACAGCAAGCAGAGATCAGATCTAGAAATCCGTGAGGAATTGATACGGAAAGTAGATTGGAAAATTGGATAACTTTTTAGAATACATACAATAACACTACTTTGCTGAAATGGGAATATCCCTTTAAATTCCGCAATCAGTGCCAGCACTTACCGTGGCAGTAAACCTCTCTAAAGGGTATACTTGGCTTCTTGTAAGAAAAAAAATCCCCGATCCAGCCGAACTACAGACATAAATTCCTTTATTCCACAGTGACATGTACCCATGGCCAACGCATTTCAGATGGTTTAAATCGCATTGACCATGGGTGCATGTGCTATAAATGAATTTGTCTGTAGTTCGGCAGTTTTTTTTTTCTTACAAGGAGTCAGGTGTATAATACAGCTGACACCAACCCTGTATTCAGAGAGATCAGCCCGTGAGCCCTCTCCATACAGACCCTACTGCACCACTATAGTATACGTGTATGGACACATAGGGAATGAAGGGATTCTCTGGGCCTTTATATCAGGCAGGGGAGTGCAGTTATAAAAACAAATAAAAAATCTGTACTGTACTTACCTTGGCGTCTATGCAGTGTCTGTTTATAGAAGCAGGTGTCTGCATCCGACAACTGCCTTGAACCTGATACAGCATCAACTGAATTGTGTATTAGGCAAGCAGAAGTAGTCAGGAAGGGAGCTTCGGCATCTGTAAACAAACAGGCACCACCAAAGAGAAGTAGAACGTTTTTTATTGTTTTTAAAACACCCCAGGCTTGATTTTCTTTTAAGGCTCAGTAAGCCCCTTTAATACCATTTTGAGAGATGTATGGCCGTTTTCATCATTTTTTTTTTTAATTTAAAATTTTTATTGGTGTCAAAAATGGTTAAAAGTTCCATTACAGTAGTTATCTCATGGGATAATTATATTGATAGATTAGGTATTTTCAGGATACAGTAAAGGTTGTTTTTTTTCATTTTATATTTTTATATATTTTACCTTCTTAATTTGTTTCTTTTTAATATTATGTGGCAGCATCATGCTGGCTGATGCCAATACCCCACCAGCTGTTTAGGTGCCAGCACAGATTGCAGGTTTCCACTTCACAATACAGAAGCCCTTTATGGCTAGTTAGCCTGCTCCAAACACATTTGACAGCATTATATGTTATTATGTGTGAAGGAGTAACTTTTTAAAGTGGTAGATCTGAGTAACATTTCCTTAACATGTCATACCTGTGTTTCAATTGAATAACAATGCAAAACTAATCATTAACAAAGTAATATACTTTGAAGCCAAGTAAGCACTTTCTTCAACTTCTGACCCCAGATAAAACAAGTCTTTAGAATTAGAATTTAGACTTCCAGCATCACTCCAAGATTAATGTTTCTTGCACCAGAAGTTCTGCGGGGTCACATGGTTCCCTTCATCCAATGAGTGGCCTCCTTAGACAGGGGGGACAATAAAGGAAGCAACATCCCCTGGTAAACAGAAGTGGTCCACCATGGCAGAGGTGGATGAAATGCCCCCAGGAACTTGTGACCGGGAAGAAGAGGGTTGTTGGTAAGTATACTAACTTCACCCGGCTGTAGCCCTTTTGGGATTTTACAGATTCTTTGAAAAACCCGTTAGAATAGGACCTTTCATCACCACTACCAACTGCATCTCTCTACAATTGTGAATAGCTGTCACTTTACAGGTTATGGTGCACTTGGAATATTACTTCTAGTCCCCACCTTTACAGAGAGATCTGTCCCATTAGTCCAATAATTGGGCCCTCTACTGACAAGTTAGCAGTTCCAGCCCAATAGAAGGCACAGGGGGTGGATTATTAAGGTCAGCTGGGTGCCAGAACATGGTGCAGCCTGACAGCAGGTCCAGCTTCCCCACCAGTGTCCTGTAATGGGCTTTATTCTCCAGAACCTTCCATGTCCATAGGCTGCACTGAATATACCTACACGTGTAGACCATGTGTCCATCCACAACACCATAATAACAATAGTAAATATTTATATACAGCCATCATATTCCAAATCTCTTTACAGAAAAGATTTCAGAGCAATAACATTACAACAATACGAAGAGATTACACGCTATTCATAGCCACCATGTTTCTTCGTCCACACAACACTAGAGCACTACCTGGGAGAATTACACTGTCCTACATGTTAGAAGCAGCGTGCACTGGGGCACCGGCTCACCTGTCACCGCTCAGCTCCCAGCAGCTGACAGCAGGCTCCACGTATGTACGGAGCTGCCCCGGGGCTGTACAAAGTGCAGGCCCCGCCCCCTGTATGCCAGGCATGAGCAGCTGCCGGGAGCCTCGTACTCCGCTCTGTGCAGCTGTATAGGAGCTGGGCGTCAGCACTACTCACCCTGCGCTTACAATCACTCATACAGCCTGGGATCCAGACGCATCTCTCCTACAGGTCTTCTCACGATAGGCCCCGCCCTCGCAGGCTCTCACTGACAAGTACTGGGTGTAGGCGGCTTTCATTGGATAACTCATCTGCCGCTGACGGGCAGCTTTTCCATGAATCCCGCTACTGTATATCCAGTAGTTGACAGTCAATCAGCATATGAGGGGCGGGGATTGGTGCGAAGTTTGTGTGGATAAGATGATTCCTCTATTTACCTCAGTCACATTGGTGCAGCGAGGGGTCATTTACCAAGCACAACGAGGGTGCATTCACACATAGCAGTGACACATGCGTTTTAAAATGCATCACAACAGCTGAGAAGAGGAGATTTGCCTTATTACATTATTGTCAATATTGCATTTACAAATGCATGGGTTAACATAGCGTCAACAAACATGTTAACCCTTTAATGCCCCTCGTATTGTGTTTTTACGGCAGCCATTAAGCATACTAATTCTGACGCACCACCATTCTACGTCGGCGTGTCAGAAGAAGATTGCAGGACATCGGGTCCTGCTGGTGCTGAGTTTAGGCTGTGTCATCACAGCCCATACCTGGCACTAACATCCAGGATTGGAATTTCCGATCCCGGATGTTTAACCTCTTAGGGCGTGTTCATGCGTTCCGCTAGCGTCGCGTTCATAACGCGACACTAGCCCACAGGGGGAGGGGCGATCGCATATGCATTTTCCGGGATATGTGATCGCCCTGAGCCCCGGCCCCTGTGCACGATGCTTATGAACGCGACGCTAGCGGAATGCGCCCTCACATGCCGTGAGCTTACCGGGGATCCGATCCATCCTGCGGCAGCCCCAGGGTCCGCCTCCATGGCTGTAAGTAATTCAGCATGCTCAGCTAATTACATTATAAACTGTGTATTGCAGTGTAAGGGCTTGAACAAGCAATAGGATGAACGCTTCTTCAAGCCCAAGTCTGGAAAAATTTAAAAAATGTAAAAGAAAAAGTAAAAATCATTTTATAATAATACCATATATACCGTATATACTCGAGTATAAGCCGAGACCCCTAATTTTACCACCAAAAACTGGGAAAACCTATTGACTCGAGTATAAGCCGAGGGTGGGAAATGCATTGGTCACAGACCCCCCCCCCCAGTATATAGCCAGCACTGCCCCCTATAATATACAGCACTGCCCCCAGTAGTATACAGCACTGCCCCCAGTAGTATACAGCCTGCCCCAGCCTGCCCCCAGTAGTATACAGCCTGCCCCCAGTAGTATACAGCCGTGCCCCCAGTAGTATACAGCACAGCCCAGAATAAAAAAGTAAACTTATATACTCACCCTCCGGTGGCCCCGATGCGCAGCGCTGCTCCCCCGATGTCATCGCGGCTCCTCTTCTGGCTTCCCGGCTGCTCTTCTTGCTTCAGCGTGCTTGGCGCCGCCATTGTTCTTTCCCGGGTGGCGCCTAGTATGACGCGCCGCGGCTGACGTCATACTAGGCGCCACCCGCGAGAAGAACATGGCGGCGCCAAGCACGCTGAAGCAAGAAGAGCAGCCGAGAAGCCAGAAGAGGAGCCGCGATGACATCGGGGGAGCAGCGCTGCGCATCGGGGCCACCGGAGGGTGAGTATATAAGTTTATTATTTTTTTTAGTCCATTTTTAATTGATTTTTGGTAGTATTGACCCGTGTATAAGCCGAGGGGACGTTTTTCAGCACATTTTTTGTGCTGAAAAACTCGGCTTATACACGAGTATACTTTAGTATAAGCCGAGTTTTTCAGCACAAAATGTGTGCTGAAAAACCCTAACTGGGCTTGAGTCTATAAAAAACTATAACACTGTACTCACCTTTCCGACGTCCCCTGTAGGTCCTCTTCTGCTTCCGATGCTCCGGTGTCATCTTGGGTCCTTCTGCTCCTCTTTGGGAAATGTCGCATTTTGTGTGCCGGCCGAGCGCGCAGACCCAAAGAGGAGCAGAATGCCCCGAAGAGAAGCTGAATAACCTGGAGAGGACCGAAGGACTCGAGGCTGCATCGGAAGCAGAAGAGAACCTAGGGGGGGATGTCGGAAAGGTGAGTACAGTGTTAATTTTTGTTTTATTTACTACAGGGGCTGGCAGGCTGTACACTTCAGTATATAGCCTGCCAGTACACTGGCAGGCTATACACTACAGGGGGCTGGGAGGTTGTATACTACAGGGACTGGCTGGAGAAATACTAGGGGCTGGCAGGCTATATACTACAGGGGGCTGGCTGTATACTACAGGGGGCTGGCTGGCTGTATACTACAGGGGGCTGGCTGTATACTACAGGGGGTTGGCTGGCTGTATACTACAGGGGGCTGGCTAGCTATATACTGCAAGGCTGTGACCAATGCAATGTTAAAATTGGGTACCTGGGCTTATAAGCAGGTCGGCTTATACTGTACTATATTATCTGTACTATAAATATAAATCAATATTGAACCCCCCATAAAATATTACATTTTTCATCCCTCACAAAAATTTTCCGAAATAGTGATTAAAAAAAGTTATGTGCCAGAATATGATACGACTGAAAAGAACAACTCTTTTCACAAAAAATAAGTCCTCAACCAGACCCGTCAACAGAAAAATGCTAAAGTTATGCCTCTGAAAAGTTGTCGATAGTAAAATAAATAGATTTTCTCCAATAATAATAATAATAATTCTTTATTTATATAGCGCACACAGATTACGCAGCGCTGCACAAAGCTACCAAATCAGTCTCTGTCCCCATGGGGCTCACAATCTAAACAACCTAACAGTATGGTTTTTTTTGGCGTTGTTTTTGCTCAGTAAAATTGAGCAAAGATAGGAAAAACTATATAAATGAGGTATCACCATAATCGTAGTGAACCAGAGAACAAAGTTAAAAAAAATTTTTATGTTATGGCGAAAAAAAGTGCTAAAAATTGATAATTTTGTTTGTATCTCTCTTCAAATTAAATAAAATGTAATATAATCTCATGAATAACTATAGAACCCCAAAATGAATTATGTTTACATTGTATCTCACTCGGCAAATAATAAGCCCTCATACGTTTGCATTACCCAAAAAATAAAAATTGTATAGCCTCTACAATGTGACAATATAAATCTGCTCTGAATGGTGGTGGTTTCATTCTATGCCCGGCCATGCGCCCATACAGCATTTTACCACCACATATGAGGTATCGCTACATTCGGGAGAAATTGGGCATCAAACTTTTGTAGAGCATTTTATTCATTATGAAAGTGTTATTTTTGGCCTAAATGAAAGTATTTTCCAAAAAAGTTCTAAAGTTACTAAATCGAACTTCTATTTTGTTTTAACCCCTGTGAAACACTTGAAGGGTTAATAGACTTTGTTTTACATACGTAGATAGGTGTAGTTTCTGTAGTTTGTTTAATTTATGGGGTTTTACAATTATTAAGGCCTTTCAAAGTCACTTGAAAGCTGAGTTGTCCCTCAAAATGTGAGTTTTGGCGATTTCTCATGAAAATAAGAATTATTACACCTAAAGTTCTGCACCTCATAACATCCTAGAAAAAGGAGAGGACACATAAAATATCATCTCAACATAAAACAGACATTGCGGAAATGTTAGTTATCAAGCTGTTTGAGTATTTTAACTATATGCCATGAAAGCAGAACATTTAAAACTTTGAAAATGTAGAATTTTTCAGAAATGTTGCAAAATGTTCATTTTTCTAGAATGAAACAAAATACTTATCATTTAAATTTGACAACTAACACGATGTACAATGTGTCTAGAGAAACAATCTTAAAATCACCTGGATATGTTAAGGCTTTCCGAAGTTATAACTATCGTGACACATGTCATATTCGAAAATGGGGTCTGGTCATTAAGCTGAAAACAAGCCCCGTGATAAGGGGTTAACAACGCATTAATGCACAAATTTTGTAAACGCAATGTAATTGGGCAAATCTCCTCTTATCAGCTGTTGTGATGCGTTTGAAAACACATAAGTGAACGCAACCAAAGGGTGCCGTTGCGCGATTGCACTATGACTCCGTTTTGAAACTGAAAAAACTAGGGAAGGGCCTCAGCCAATCACATATACGTTTGTGCATATGCAATCGTCCGTGGCCGGCTCCCGTGTATCTTGATTCCTATCAAAGTACAACTGACCCATACTTACTTCCATACATGCACCTAAAAAGTCACAAAAAATGCATAAAATTACACCATACAAAAAAACACGTTCTTATGTATCTAAGGACTCATCCAGACCGATGTATGGGCGCTGCACAATTTGTGGCCTTATCATGGCCCCTATAGACATCTATGGCACTCGGTAAGGCCGGTGACACACGTGGCGTTTTTGTTGCATTTTTTCAATTGCATTTTTGCATCCTTGTAAAATGCATCAGTTTTGCGCATTGGCTTTATAAATGTTTTTTTTGGATAAAGTGTCTTTTCTTGACGTTTACTCCCTTGCGTTTTTTGTGTCTGCTTTTTTTGAGGTGTGCTTTCAAAGTGGTTGCGTTTTTTGAACAGCAGGAAGATCAATATCACAGCTTTTTTACAAGTTCCCAGAGACACAGCTGCATGCAATTAACACACATCAAGCATTGTGTTTTTAAAAACGCAAACACAAGCAAACAATTAAAAATCGCATGTGTTTTCAATATATATCAAAATATAATAACGATTTTTTCCGGCGTTTAACTCCGTTACAGAAAATAGCGCCCAAAGTTGAAAGTGACACTTTTTTGACATTTTGAAAAATAAAAAAAATTCTATAAAAAGTGATCAAAAAGACCGTACAGTGGTCAAAATAATAGAATTAAAAATGTCATCAAAAGTCGCAAAATATGACACCACCCACAGTTCCGTACACTGAAATATGAAAAAAGTTATTAGCGCCAGAACATGGTAAAATGAAGAATTTTTTCTTTTTTTGTACAGAAGGTTTTAATTTTTGTAAATGTATGAAAACATTATAAAACCTATATAAATTTGGTAGCCTTCTGATCGTACTGACGCAACAAAGAAAGTAGACATGTCATTTGGGGCGCTCATTGAAAGCTGTAAAATCCAAGCCCACAAAAATATGGCACAAATGCATTTTTTTAATCATTTTCACTGCATTCAGAATTTATTTGTTCACTTCCCAGTACACGCCATGGAATAATAAATACCGTCACTATACAGTGCAATTTGTTACGCAGAAAACTAGCCCAAAAACAGCTCTTTACATGGAAAAGAAAAAGTTATAGATTTTTGAAGGTGGGGAGTGAAAAATGAAAACTCAAAAACAAAAAAGGGACACGTTAAGATTTTTGCTGTTTTTTTACTTTTATATGCAATCTAGGAGAAGGGGTGATTTAAACTTTTCCTTTTTTTCCATATTTTTGTAACTTTTTTGGCGTTGGTAATCGGCAGGGAATTTTTTTTGGTGTTTTGAAGTAAAACTCTTTTAATGGTGTAATCTTATTTTGAAAATATTCATGGTTAGACCATGTTAAGGAAAACATTGCAATGTTGGCTAATGCTGGAAACATCAAGAGGCACTCTCCTCTTGATGTACAGAGGGAGTTGGTAGAATGGCTGAGTTTTTTTAAAATAATTTTTGATTTTTATTTATTTGTTTTATACAAATTGCTGGGTTTTTTTCATATTCCTCACAAAAAATAAGAGGGTGATCATCATAACCATTGGAGATCCTGCCCTGATCAGTATTGACCTGAGAAATACTCTTTCTTCTTCCAACACGCTCCCATTTCATATTAAGGCAGAGGCAGACAGGAGATCTACTTCAGATGGTAGTTTCACCATGGTAGCTTTTCTTTGAAGGTAACTAGTCACCAGGGACATCATTTTCATGAAAATTTCAGAAGTCTATTACAGCTGCAATGCAAATATGGCTTTCTGCCTTTGCTATGCATGTGCATTATAATATTATTTTGTATTATAACTTACATTGCGTCATGGGTGCCCCCGTGAACCAGGTCACAGGCACACCCGTGCCTCCCCATTGGTGTTGGCCATTCCCAAAAAATTAATAAAAGTTACCCTCTCCCAGCATTCCCCACCAGATCTTTGTGCCTAGTGCCATGCGTTTTGCTGTGTTTCTGAATTCCTGTTGTGACCCTGATTCCGTTATTGACTCTGATCCCGTGCTGCCTGTCCTAACCTACCTCTATGTCCCCAAGTCCGATCCTGTGCTGCCTGTCTCCGATCACGAGTTTGCCTTACGATTATGTACTTCGCTTGGCTAACACTGGGGACAAAGTCGCACCTTTGGAACGACCAGGTGGTACCACGCCACAACAAGTCCAACCTGCTTTGCGGCGGTGAATACCGGGTAACACTTCCGACTCTGGTCCCAGGTGTCGGCTTAAGTAATCGTCCGCGGTAGTACAGAGGATCCACTACCACTGATCCTGACACCTTGCACAATGAACAAATCCTCTTTTAAGTATAATTGTTTGGTTTTTAAACATTCATTTTAAATCCGTCCGTCTGTGACATCTGAGGCTTGCACCATGTGGGACACAGATATAAAGAACTTTCAGTCAGGTATACAGCTATCCCTGAGGAAGCCGCAGATACGCGACGATACGCCTGGGGACCTTACTCTCCTCCAACTACATGGACTTTAGTGATATTAACCTTTTCTACTTTTTTATGATTATTCTATCATATATCATTAAGCAATTTTGTTGGTATTGGGCCACAGCATATTTGTCTGCACTTTGGTTATACCCTGTCCATCTGTACATTGAGCCTCACTCATAGGCGGAAGTGAGGAGTAGAGAGGCACACAGAGATGTGCAACTTTTTACATGTTTTTAATGTATACCAATAAATCTTTGCATTTTCTTGATATAAATTTAGTATGATTTATGGCACTAGTCCTGCAGCTTTTTTTTTATCTATTTGAATTCCGGTGCTTTTTCCCATTTATTGTATTATAGTTGAGTTGTACCAAGATACAGATATATGTATTAAAAACCATAACCTGAATACAGGCCAAATTTTTTTTGTCTGGATCTACAATTATAAAATATACAGTTTTGACTTACATACAAATTCAACTTAAGAACAAACCTCCGGACCCTATCTTGTACGTAACCCGGGGACTGCCTGTATTAAAGTAAATAAAAAATTTTGATTTACGGTATTTCAAATTCTGGCTTGTATGCAAATGCAAATTATAAAGTTTTTGAATTAAAAAAAAAGTCAAATTTAATTTTGTAGTTCAACATCAAACTTTATTGATTGTTGCATAGCATGACAACATATGATAGGTCATTGTTCCTTTAGCAACATTCGTATTTGCGTATACACTTTACAACTTTACAATATCGGCATATGTGTACATATGAATTGGTATACCTTACAATTAGACTGAGAAGTAAATTTTATAACAGTAACAAAATGACAGTGTGACCTGTCAACAACATCTAAAGGAACTTGAAGGTGGGTCACAGACACGAGACAAGACAGAACACAGAGGGGGTGGTGGGGTTCAGGAAGAGGAGGGGGAGGGTAGGGTGGTGCGGGGGAATGGGGGAGTGGTCAGCGTGAGTGCTCGTTATTTCGCAATTACACTCGTGATTCATGTTGGCTGCCGCCTGCGGTCAGCCAACCATGTAGAGCGGGTGTATTTCGGTAATCGATCCAAACAGACCATATCTTATTAAATTGTTCATATTTGCCTTCGTCACTTGCCTTTAATTCCTCCATAAGCCTAATTGAGTCTAGCGCCTCTATCCACTGCAGTCTGGTAGGTGCTTCTGTTGACCTCCAGAGTCTTGGGATTATCTGCCGCGTAGCCATGAGAAAGTGGCGCAGCAAATTTTTGTATTTAGCGATGGGACCAGAAGCCATGGATAGAAGCGCCAGCTCATGGGTTGGAACTACTTTTCTCTTACAGA
Organism: Engystomops pustulosus; assembly: GCF_040894005.1. Classification (NCBI taxonomy): domain Eukaryota; kingdom Metazoa; phylum Chordata; class Amphibia; order Anura; family Leptodactylidae; genus Engystomops; species Engystomops pustulosus. The sequence goes on along the minus strand of NC_092413.1, from coordinate 131,695,323 downwards.
CACTGTTATAGAGGTCAAAGACGGCTTGCCATAGATCTTGTATGGGTTTGCATTCCCACCATATGTGGAGCATGGAGCCCACCCCTCCACCACAGCGCCAGCAGGTGTCTGGGACAGACGGGAATATTTTGTGCAATTTTGCTGGAGTCCTATACCATTGGGTCAGAATTTTATAATTTAGCTCCTGCATGCGGCAGGAAATTGATGACTTATGCGTCAGGATCAGGGCCTTTTGCCATTGCGCAGGAGTGAATGACTTGTTAAGGTCCCTCTCCCAAGCACCTGCGCAGTCCGGGCGGGTGTCTGCCAAATCTACCCGTGTCAATATAGAATAGACTAAGGAGATTGCGTGTGGAGGCGTAGAAGCAGAGAGGCAGAGGTCTTCAAATGAAGAATTGGTTAATAACCGTCCCATCTCTCCCAATGAGGAGACATAGTCACGAACCTGAAAATATAGGAGCCATCTGGTTGAAGGGACACCGAGTATTGATGTCACCTCGATTTGAGGTTTAATTCCCGTGTCTGTGACGATGTCCCTCAGTCTGGGAAGATGCGAGGGAATTGCCTGTGGCAGTGAGTGGAGTCCCGCTATGGCTGGATTACCAATTAGTGGTGTAAGTGGGCCCGGGATTTTTATTAAACCCGAAGTGCGTGCAAATTTTCGCCATGAGGTTAAAAGAAGTGTTAAAAGAGGTGATAGATTTGCATTAGGTGGTAATGAGGGCCACCAAAATGCTCCCAGCACCTGTATGGGGTTATGATCTCGCTCTATCTCCACCCAAAGTTTCGAGGAGCTTTTGTGAAAGATATCTAGCACATACGTGGCAATTTTTGCTTTATAATAAGCAAAGAAGTCAGGAAGCCCTGTCCCTCCATCAAGTTTGTGTAATGCAAGGGTAGCAGGTCTGATGCGGGGTTGTGTGCCCCGCCATACAAAGTTTTGAGTCATGCGTTGGAGTTTATTGAAGTAGGACCTGGGAAGGGGGATCGGTATTGTTTGGAAGAGATACAAGAGACGGGGAAGCACATCCATTTTGAGGACATTGATCCTACCAAACCACGACAAAGGGGGTTGTGCCCATTTCTCCAGGTCTTTCTCAATTGTCCGAAGCATGGGTTTGTAGTTAAGGTCTAAAAGTGAGGTAGTGTTTGCGGAGATACGTGTACCCAAATAATGTATGGATTCAGATACCCACTTGAAGGGAAATGTTGCTTGTAGCCAAGCTTGTTCAAAGCTTGTTTGTAAAGGTATATTAAAATTGTACAATTGCAAAAATTTAAAGCAAGAAAGGGCCAATGATGAACAGAATTAAAAGTATTTGAATTTTTTTATATTTGTAAATGTATATTGCACTAGCAATCTAGACTCATGATGCAAATAGAAACTTAGACAAAGTTAAGTACTCAAGGAAACATCTCTTCTGAACTTACAGCAGATAATTTGGACATTGATGAAAATGAAGACAGTCGGACGTCCAAATCACCTGATGTTGAGGCAAGGGAACCACGAAAATTATGACAACACTGTGTTAGGCGATTCACCTATAAACAGATAAAGTTGCCCCACGTCCAAGCACCTCTCGTACGGCCCGACGCAGGACCAATCATCCTCCGGCTGAACAGATTTCAACAATGGAGAGTGAAGCCAAAAACATGATGAGAAGGTTAAATGAGTATTCCCATTTTGGCAAATTAATGTTATTGTTTGTATAATAAAAAGGTTGTATAATTTTCCAATATACTTTCTGTATCAATTCTTCACTGTATTCTAGATCTCTGCTTGCTGTCATTCTATAGGAAGATTCATTGTTTACTTCCAGTGGGTAGAAATCTGATCATGGTCACACAGGTGCGCGGCTCGTTATAACACAGCTCTGATTACCCTCTGTGATACTAACGAGCCTTGCACCTGTGTGACCGTGATCAGATTTCTGTAGACTGGAAGTAGACATAGAAGTTTCTATGACAGCAAGCAGAGATCTAGAAAACAGTGAGGAATTGATACAGAAAGTATATTGGAAAACTGTACAACTTTTTATTATACAAACAATAACATTAATTTGCCAAAATGGGAAAACGCCTTTAAGTGCAGCAGATATGTATGATGGCTTCGGAACTCCGGTTGAAGGTCAATGCAGAAAATTACCTGAATCAAAAAGGGACACAAAATGTCATTTGTAATGATAATTGCTGAATATTTTGCCAAAACATCTATTTTGACACCACTAGATGTGCTTGAATTAAAAATTAGAATAGCTCTATCAAGCCCTATTCCAAACTCCGTGGCATGGGAAAGCAGACCCATCACACACAGGCAGCCCTCAGCAACAGCAACAGTTGCACAACACCATACTGTTCAAACACATAACCACAACCATAGCATATAACCCCAGATTCCAACCCATTTTACCTTGGAATGTTGAATGTGGATCTCAGTTCTTGGGAGTCTCATGTGCAAACCGTCACCTCCCTCCCCATATCAACCTTTAACTTTGGACCATCTTCATCATCAATTTTGAGCCATGATGGAAACCAAATTAACTAGCTAAGTTCCTGTAGCCTAGGTGGCTAAATTTTTTTTTTAAGATTCTGATGAATATAAACTTCAAAGGAATCTAATGGTGTTACTTAGATCTGCTTTTTTGTTTAGTAAGTCATAACAGTTCCAATATTGCATATTAAATCCAAGATTGGGGCATGTGTCCTAGACATTGCCCTTTTCCAAATATTTAAAAAGTTTACAAAGGTTTTTTTATTTAAGTACTATTTTAAATGCACATTTTCAAATGTGTTTTAAGAATGACGTTTGTCCATCTAATTTTTTTTTTCGTATTAATATTCATGAGAATGCAAGGGAGTATTGATGAAAATTTTAAGTCTGTCCAATATGTGGACATGTCATTGGGGCTTATTTATCAGGACGTGGCGCAGAGGCCCTGAAATAATCGCAAATGATAACTTATTGCTAGCACTTACGATTATTTGCCCCGATCTGCCACCCCGATTTCTTAACATAACAATTTATTTCCAATATAAAAATAATGTGAAACCTAGATGGCGGTAGTACAGGGAATTCTCCACATGTACTATAGCACCGGGGAACAAGCACAAAGAGGAGGCGCAACCCTAGTGCAATATTGTTAAAGTAAATTGGAGAAGATGTCTAAGATGATAAAGAAGACTCTCACCTGGTCCCAGGTGAGCGGGAGCTTTGAAATTAAGATGGTGTTGATGGCAGCCTGTCCACCTCGTTGCCTCGTCTCGAGTGGACCCAGGTGACCACTTTGTCGAGGTGAAGAATATCCGCAATCCCGTTAGGATGAAGAAAGGTCGAGGACTGGCGCCAAAGGTATGTGCAGAATGGAGGAAGCCTTGTCAGGTGAGAAAAGGCTTTATTACAGCGACGCGTTTCAGCTCCGTAGCGGAGCTTTCATCAGGCTTACAATACATAAAAACAGAGATGACATATATATATATATATATATATATATATATATATATATATATATATATATATTGTGGGAGACTAGCTTGGTAGAAGCGGTAAAATTAGTCCAGAATCGCAGTCAGAGACAGTGACACAAGAGCTTTGGCTACAAACAGGGCTTTACCTGGCTTTAATAGCAGAAAACAAATACAAAATAAAAACATAAAGCCTTAACTTCAGGCTAAAATAAACACCTGCTCGGCTGAACTCTAACTAACACAGAGTCTTCCCTGACTACTCGGGGGGCGTACTACCAGCCACCCGAAACAAAACAAAACGTGGGTTTTGCCTCCCGTGACACGCACAGTCCGTATTAGGCTCGCAGGCCTCAGGGCAGGAGAATAGAGTCAGGTTCTGCCTCTCCACATGTTCCCCCCCCCCGTGAAGCACAGAGTGCAATCCTTTTAAAGCTCTAGTTGGAGCTGAGCTTCAACACCTGGGTTTCCTGAAACAACCAGGAAAACCAGTGCTGGACAGGAAGGGAATGACCAGCCCCACTACCAGCCTGCCAGTCATTCCAAAAATCCAGGCCCGAAAATAGGATTTACCAGATCCTTTAGCAAGCTATGTCTTGCTAAGGACTTCAAGTCTCCCTGGATCTTCTACATCTCACTCAGCTTTCCCTGGGTGAGATGTACACCCCCTGTCTCCTAGAAGACATATGAGAGAAATCTAGGGGAAATATAGCGACTTCCCTCCACCTTACCAGTCACTATCTCACAATATATATATATATATATATATATATATATATATATATACAAATAGCGGAACCGGAAGCAGTATAGGTAGAATCGTGGTGGTAAGTTCCCTTTAAAGGCACATTATTCTGCAATATATCAGTATTGCAAAGTATTATCATGAACAAGCTATTAGATGATTGCTTGTTCATGTCCCATGGTGGAACGAATAAAAAAGTAAAAAAAAATAGTTATTCAATAAAAAATAAATTAAGAAATCAATAAAAATACCCATAAGCCCCAAAACATATAAAGAGACATATAATGAAAAAAAAAGTCAAAATCATAACACAAACCCCACATATATAGTATTACTGCGTCCATAACAATCTGTAGAATAAAAGTAAATAATTATTGAATCCGTACGATGTACGCCCTAAAAAAAATGTAAAAAACCTGCCCAAAATTATGATTTTTACCTATTTAATCCCACAAAAAAATGCTATAAAAAGTGATCAAAAAACATATGTACTCCAGAATGATAAGCCATCAACCAGCTCCATAGCCAAAAAAGTTAAAATGTTATGCCAAGGCGGCGATGCAATAATGAAAGATTTTTCCCTAGATTACGGTTTTATTTGATAAATTTAGTAAAACATAAGAAAAAATATTCAAGTCTGGTATCCCCGTAATCATATTGACCCATAGAATAAAGATAACATGATTATTAGGCTTTACGGTGAACATAAAGAAAAAAAAATAAAAATCCACTACAGAATTGATGCTTTTCTACTTCTGACCTCAAAAAAAGGGGATACCAACCCCCAAATGGTAACACTGGCAAAAGCGTCTCATCCCGCAAAAAAAAATGCCATCACATGGCCCCAATAATGAAAAAGCTAAAATTTTATAGCCTGCAAAAGGAGTGAATGAGAAAATTAAAATCCTGGCAGCTGCAGGGCGCTCCTTCCCTCCTCTGCCTCGCTGTGCGCTTATAAAACAAGTAACAGCCACATGTGGGGGGTCTCTGTAATCGGGAGAAATTTCATAAAAAATTTTAAGATGGATTTTCTCTTTTTATATTTTGGAAATGTGTAAATTTTAGGGTTAAATGAACATATAAGCAACAAAATTTGACCTTTTTAAAGAGAAACCATCATGCAAAATAAACCCCCTAATCTAAATATATTTTCATAAACTGCCATTAGAGAGCATTGCCTCCATCCCTTAATTGTCCCTCTACATGCCTGTAAACTTAAGCAATGAGGTCCTAACACTGTATGCAAATGACCTGTGAAATGGCCAATGAGTCATTAGCATATTCAAGGTGTCCAGCTTATTCATTAATGGGGGCACAGCCAGGGTCGGACTGACACAGTGGAGGACCGGAGAATCCTCCGGAGGGCCCCGCCTCCTGATACCTCAATACTTGTGTGAGAAGCACATGTAGTTGTAAACAGCTCCTGAGCAGAAACAAGCTGTTTCCTGTGCTCAGCGGACCATCCGACTTCTTGAGGAACTGCAGGTCAGCAGAGCTGGCCTTAAAGGTTAGGAAAGAGGAGCATGGAAGATTCCAGGGCCCTCCATCCTCAAATGGCCCCCCACCTTCTGTGGAGGAACATTGCTACAACTGGTACAGTAGTTATTATGTGCCGGCAGGGCTGAAACCCGGAAACTTCTGAGACTTCCTGTCAGCCTCTGCAGCTGCTTGTTCTGCCTGAAAATGGCATAGAAAACACCAAGGTCCTCACCCACCTTGCTTCTACCTCAAATGCCAGTCACAGGAGCAGGGCACTGGTGAGATAAAGCAGTGGGCTCCACAGGGGATGGCAGCAGCCTCTGTACCTGCCAGTAACACACTGTAGCAAAGCTGCAGATTTACCACATCACAGTCTTCCCCCATAAACAGTAAGTGAGTTTCTGTTTGAAGTTTTGAACACCATAATGTACACCTTATACATGAAATATACTTGTATAGACTGTGTGTATATGTGCATTTTTGTATGTATACATGTGGCTCCATAGTCCTAAGAAAGCATCTATATCTATTATTATACTGTTATTTCCTAATTATTAAATTGTATTACCTTTTCAGGCTGGAAACAGATACATTTGCAAAACATTAAAAAATGCATCAGGAAAAAATACATGCATTTTATAACTCATATGAATGTTTTCAAATGTATTTTTGGGGATGCATTTTACATGCTATTATGCGTTTGCCTGCTTTGAAAGTGTTTTTCTCCAAAGCTGGAAGTGTAAGCAGCAGTGTTAAGGCCCGTTCCCCACTGCAAGTGTGCTGTCATTACCTCGCATCACACTTGCAACGCGTGCTGCTGGGCCCGGACGCTGCACCCTGGGACTGAACTCAGCATGTAATTTCAGTTACGGTTCACAGCATTCGGGCCGGGACGCAGCATGCGTTGCGAGTGTGAACGGGCCTTACATTTCACAGCAAGTGCCATGTCAACCACACTGGTATCACTCCACAGTTAGGTTTGGTATTTTGTAGTAAAATACCTACTCAATTTATAATACTATTATGGTGCAGGTATTTGTCTTTTTTTTTATTTTTTGGAAAAGGGTAGGGGCATGTGTTTGTCTAGTTTTAGCAATTGTTTGGGATAATGAAATGTTATACGATGTTCCAATATACTTTCTCTAGTAATTTCTCAAAGTTTTGCTCTGTTTGCTGTCATTTTATAGGAAACTTTATGGTGTATTTCCTGTTCCCTGCTCATGTGATATCACAGGTGCGAGGCTCATTATATACCTGGTCATGTGATATCTCAGGTGCGCGGCTCATTATATCCTTGATCATGTGATGTCATACAGGTGCACAGCTTGTTATATCCCTGGTCATGTGATGTCACAGGTACACGGCTCATTATATCACTGGTTATATGATGTCACACAGGTACGCGGCTCATTATATCACTGTTTATATGATGTCACACAGGTACGCAGCTCATTATATCCCTAGTTATGTGATGTCACACAGGTGCACGGTTCATTATATCCCTGGTCATGTGATGTCACACAGATACGCGGCTCATTATATCCCTAGTTATGTGATGTCACACAGGTGCATGACTTGTTGTAATACACAGCTCCGATTACTGTAAAGAGCCAATCACCTGTGTGATATCACACGGCCAGGGATGAAAACTTCATTTGAACGACAGCAAGCAGAGATCTATTAGGAACGGATAAAAAAGGTATATTGAAAAATTGTATACAGTTATATGACCAATAATAATCACATGTATACTCAGCCTTTTATATTGTATTATGTTCCCTGGTTACAGTTCATTTGTGGGGAGTATAGAAGATGGTAGCATTCATTTGTGCACGAAAGTGGACGCTTTTACTATATTATTGATTATTACTTATGCTTGAGCAATATTAAAGGGATTGTCTGAGTTAGACCAGGGACACACACTGCTTAAATGAAGAAACTCTTCCATGTGCTGTGACAAATAAGTAATTATTACTGAGGATTTCACACATTGGGGGAGATTTATCATTAGGCAGAATTTTAAGCAGTTGTCAATGTGTTAGACTGGCAGGTTTCCAACAGTCCGATTTATAGTCCAGTGTATGTGCAGTGTGAGTGCGCATTCACACCACAGTGGTGTCGGTATACAGCACCTCACCACAGTGGCGTCGGTATACAGCACCTCACCACAGTGGCGTCGGTATACAGCACCTCACCACAGTGGCGTCGGTATACAGCACCTCACCACAGTGGCGTCTGTATACAGCACCTCACCACAGTGGCGTCGGTATACAGCACCTCACCACAGTGGCGTCGGTATACAGCACCTCACCACAGTGGCGTCGGTATACAGCACCTCACCACAGTGGCGTCGGTATACAGCACCTCACCACAGTGGCGTCGGTATACAGCACCTCACCACAGTGGCGTCGGTATACAGCACCTCACCTCAGTGGCGTCGGTATACAGCACCTCACCTCAGTGGCGTCGGTATACAGCACCTCACCACAGTGGCGTCGGTATACAGCACCTCACCTCAGTGGCGTCGGTATACAGCACCTCACCACAGTGGCGTCGGTATACAGCACCTCACCACAGTGGCGTCGGTATACAGCACCTCACCACAGTGGCGTCGGTATACAGCACCTCACCACAGTGGCGTCGGTATACAGCACCTCACCACAGTGGCGTCGGTATACAGCACCTCACCACAGTGGCGTCGGTATACAGCACCTCACCACAGTGGCGTCGGTATACAGCACCTCACCACAGTGGCGTCGGTATACAGCACCTCACCACAGTGGCGTCGGTATACAGCACCTCACCACAGTGGCGTCGGTATACAGCACCTCACCACAGTGGCGTCGGTATACAGCACCTCACCACAGTGGCGTCGGTATACAGCACCTCACCACAGTGAGTTAAGCCTTTTATAGTGGTTTTAATGGTAATATTTGGCTAGCTGCACATAATGCACATCTTAATGCATGGATGATGTGCAGGAAGATTTGCATCAAAATCTGATCCAGTGGGCCCTCCAAATCTATTCCTCTGGTGGGCCCAAGGTACCCCAGTCCGACACTGGTCACAGCCTGTATAATGGTGTAATGGTTCCTCCATGTGCTTCCTCCTGCTAGCGCCCCCTGCAGCCTGTGTGTGTGTATAGGAGAGATACAACAGCTCCAGGCAGCCATGTTATGTGTATTAGGAGGATGCAGCATGTCAGCAGATAAAGCACAGACACTAGAAATGCTTTACTATACATTACACACAGACATGAGCAGGGGGAGGAGAGGGGAGGGGTAACAGGGGTGACATCACTGCCTCTGACCATGTGACCAGCCTCATTTACATAATAAAGAATAGAAGATTTTATAATGATTGATGTATGAAATAACTAGATAAAGGCTGGGTTGGGATCCTTGTGAACTGCTCCAACAGGTAGATGTGACAGAAATAGTGACAGAGACCTGATGACAGGTGTCCTTTAAATTTCACCTCCATTTTGATTCAATTACTATGAAGATCTCAATCAACAATTTTCCACAAAGCTGATTCTGAAAGCTTGAGGGGTGCAGATTTGAAAATGGGTTGATTACCGTATGTAGGGTGGTTTTAATGCTAAATATTTGAAATTTAATTGAAAACAGTATTTATCCCCAAAATAGTCAATTCTGAAAATACGGAAAAGAAATATTCGATTTGTAAGCCTCGTGACATCAAAATAAATTAGAGGATAATAGTGGAAACAAGAAGCGCTCATAGGGTAATATTGTTGGATTGTGGAGATTTTGTATGGTTGAGTAGTTTGCTCACCTGGTTGAGTTGTGCTCAACAAGGCACAACTCCAGTGTTATTATGCAATGTCAAAGGTCTGTGGCAGTAGGTGCTTCAATGGGGTCTCCAAACACAGGGGACTAGGCCGGTTGGAGTCTGAGAGTTGGGTCGAGGAGGGCAGAAGCGGTAGGCGCACAACGAGACTGGGTATAAGTTTTCTCCAAAAGGATTTATTTAAGATAAAGAGAATAGGTCACAGATCATCACAACACGTTTCGGGGAACAGGAGTCCCCTTTTTCAAGTGAAAAACTTCGGTCTCCGGGTGCTTGATGACTCCGTGACTCCGGACACACGCTTCATCAAGCACCCGGAGACCGAAGTTTTTCACTTGAAAAAGGGGACTCCTGTTCCCCGAAACGTGTTGTGATGATCTGTGACCTATTCTCTTTATCTTAAATAAATCCTTTTGGAGGAAACTTATACCCAGTCTCGTTGTGCGCCTACCGCTTCTGCCCTCCTCGACCCAAAATAAATAATCCAGACATTTCAAAAATGATGAAAATGTAAAGTAGACATATGGGAAATGTTGTTCAGCAACTTATTTAGATGGTAAATCTATCTGCCTGAAAACGCGATGATTTGCGGATTTCAAAAGTGGCAAATTTTGCAAAAAAATTCATATTTTTTTCTGTTTTTGTAAATAAACGCAAAAATTATCAGCCAAAGTTTACCACTAAAATGAAGTACAACATGTGAGGAACCAACAATCTCATTACCGCTTTGATAAGTAATAGTGTTAAAAAGTTATAACCATATAAAGCAACCCATGTCAGAATCCAAAAAATGGAGCTAAGCCTTCAGCCCCTTTCACACTTGCGTTTTTCACGTGCGTTTTCTGCGTGTGCTTTTGACTCGCAGAACTTGCATTGCACTCTGACCCATTGTAATCAATGAGCTTTTTCACGGTTGTACTTTTTTTTCGCGCACACACACGCGCATTTTTTTAAAATCTGTTTTTAAAATTTTTCATGCTCTACTTTTGCAAGTCACGCACATGAAAAACGCACCATACAAGACACACTCTGAGACACATGCAAGTGCAATGCGTTTTTCACGCATCAATTGCCATAGAAAAGATAGACCTCAGCCCTGCGTCCTTTCACGCGCATTATCTGCGCTTGAAAAATGCATTGAAATTGCATTGAAAACGTGCATGAAAAACTGAGACACTGAACAAACTCTGACTAAAAACTGATTGCACTCTGATGCAAAATGTCAGTTTTTCACTGACCAAACCCTGATCGTAATCTGCAACGCAAGTGTGGAAGAGGCCTTAAGCTATAAAATGGCTGCGTCCTTAAGGGGTTAAGATAAGATAAGATAAGATAATCCTTTATTAGTCCCACAGTGGGGAAATTCACAGTGTTACAGCAGCAGAGAGGGTACAGAGAGTGAAGTACAAATAATGACAACAATAATATTAGGGAAAAATGAACAAAAAGAAAAGGGGGATAAAAAGACAAAAAAGAGACAAGCAATGATCGGCAGTTTGATGTTTAGTTTGTGGATGGGTCCTGCAGGGACTGGTTAGGTGGGGGGCGCAGGTTACTTCTGTTTGGGCCTTGTTTGTTGAACAGCCTGATGGCAGCGGGGAGGAAGGACTTACGATAACGCTCCCTTTCACATTTGGGGAGAAGCAGTCGGTCACTGAATGTGCTCCCCAATGCCACCACAGTCTCATGCAAGGGATGGGAGCTATTCTCCAGAATAGACTTCAACTTACACAGTGTCCTCCTCTCAGCTACCACCTGCACTGGGTCAAGAGGACCCCCCAGGACAGAACTGGCTTTCCTAATCAGTTTGTCCAGTCTGCTCCTCTCCCTAGCTGAGATGCTGCTTCCCCAACAGACTATGCCAAAGAAGATGGCTGGTGCCACTACACTAAAGGACATCTACCACCAGGATGAAGGATTGTAACCCAAGCACACTGATGTACCGGTGTGTGCCTTTTTTTTTACAGGATTTGCTCTTCTTTTAGCTCCTTATGCCCTGGGTTTTACAATTATGAAAATGAAAATAATGAAATGAGCCTGAGGGGCTCTAGACTCAATTAACAGCTATGGAGCCTGGAGCCCCTCAAGCTCATATGCATAATTTGTAAAGCTTTGTTTCGTAAAAACCTGGGCATTAGAAGCTCAAGGAAGAGCAGATCCTGCCAGAAGGGACACACACCAGTGGTTTACAATCCTTCATACAGTGGTATATATCTTTTAAACCCCTATGCTGCTTCCTTAAGTTTCTACAAAGGCAGAGTTCTGCTCCGGCTACAGAGGCCGCGCAGCTGTCTATGCAGAGCACATATGCACAGTGGGGAGGGGTGAGGGAGCTGCATGAGTGTGGAGTAGAGGAGACTGACACATGCACACACAAGCTGCAGCTGCCATCCCCCCTGAGGACTCATCACATGTTTCTGGCAGGGAGCCAGGTAATGTTAATTAAACTTATGTAAACCACTGAAATTATTCAGAATGCTGAATTGCTGACAATCAGCAAAGCATAGGTTAATGGAACCTGCCACCAGATAAAAATGACATTCCTGGTGACAAGTTTGCTTTAAAAAATAAAGTGGCATCCTATCTCGACTTGGGGAGCAAACTAATTTTGGGATGCAGAAGAGTTTGTTTATAATAGTATTTGTTGATAAATACAAGTATTTATTGAATGGCATTAGCGTGAACAGTTTTATCTTTCTGTTGACATTATGTTGGCCTGTTTTGTTGGTTTTCTTGTGATTAAGGTTTTTTTTTGCCTCCTCTACATTATATGTAAATATTATGGGAACTACCTCCTTCCAAAATCCAAAAATAAAAATAAACTGCCTATGATATAAAGAATGACTCATCTGTTAGCAGGTGGAGGAAACAGGTTGAAGAAGACATGAGAAAGTGACAATGATGTGGGATGAGAGGCCGTGTGGAAAAAGAATTGTGGAAAAAGATACATTGGGAATAAAGTGTATAAATATGAGGCAAGTGAGCACTGAAAGGCATCTATCGGGATTGTGAAAGTTTCCTATAGAATGATCATTATACTATACATACACAATTCAATATTCTTACATTCTAGACTAATTTCTGGAGATTACATACTGTATGTCAGTTTTATAGCATTATCTATATATTTATTGTACACAGTAAATGGTTAATGTTTAATATTCACACTGTTAAATGGGGTTTTCCCATAAAATAAAATTCTCATATCTCAATCGCCTAATGATGTTTGTTTACACAATAAAGATCATTTTTAACCCCTTACTTTACAATTTTACTCAGTTTTATTGCTGTTAAGCTCCTATTACTCCCTAGGCTGGTCAGTGCAAAATTCCAGAGTGTGGGTGGGGACCCTCTAAGCAGACACTTTATGATCCCTCTTGTGCTGTATGAGATGATATGTGCTGACAATATGGTTAGTTTATCAGAGTCCAGGTTTATATACACTTTCATTTAATCTCTGAATATTCACTAGTATCTGACACATAGAAAGAAATGAGACAGATCAGAGATGATGTTATCCATGAGATGCATATTACACATGACATTCTCTGCCCTGCTATAACAGCCCTTACATACACATTGCTCTGCTATATGCCTCCCTCCCCATTCCCTGGATAAAGACTTTATCTGCCTGTAACTTTTAGCTTAACTTTCCTCACGCTGTTTTCCATTAGGAAGTCTCTGTATGTGTGTGAGCTCGTCCTGGAATGCAAGGGTGGGGGCCATTGCAGAGAGCAGTTCAGTGCATCAAAAGACAGGAGAACACTCTGTCATTTCCAACCCTAAAGACAGAAGATTCAGAGTTGGGTCCAGGGGCAACTGAAATTGTGTACACAACAGTAAACTACAACAGTAAATTAAAGAATGTGTTTTATTTGTTATCCTGAGTATATTTAAGAATCTTGTCTTCATGGGAATACCTCTTTAATGTGCTCTCTTACTTTTTATCTCTGAATTGTGGGGAAAAGCTAAATGTATATAATATCTTTTTGTTGGTGTGAATGCAATAAGAGTATTAAGTCACACATTTTGTCCCTAAATATATGAATAAGTTATTTTTAAGCCCTTCAGGATGTAGCCCCTTTATAACTTGGGGCTCAGTCCTTAACATATATTATATGTTTTTTATGGTCACAGATCTTCAGCAATGATAGGTCATGGAGTCTTAACCCCTTAACGCTCTGAGCCGTAGCTCTACGGCGCAGAGGTATAAGGGATGTATGAAGAGAGCTCACGGGCTGAGTCCTCTTCATACAAAGGTGGGGGTTTTTGCATTTTGCACAAAACTCCCACCGCTAATAACCGCGGTCGGTTATAACCGCTAATAACCGGTCCCACCGCTAATAACCGCTAATAAACGCCGCCGGCAAAGTCGCCGGCAGCGTTTAAAAGACGGCGGCGCGCGGGCGCCGCCATCTTTTTTCCGATCGCCACGCCCCCGAACGTCATCGGGGGGCGGCGATCGGTTACCATGGTAGCCTCGGGTCTTCTTTTGACACGAGGCTACATGGCGTATGCAGGTTCGTTACAATGAGCCAGTGGCTCATTGTAATGTATTACCTGCAAAAATGCCATATATTGCAATACTGTAGTATTGCAGTATATGGTAGGAGCGATCTGACCATCTAGGGTTAATGTACCCTAGATGGTCTAAAAAATAGTGAAAAAAAAAAGTTTAAAAAATAAAAAAAATTAATAAAATATTAAAAGTTTAAATCACCCCCCTTTCCCTAGAACGGATATAAAACATAACAAACAGTAAAAATCACAGACATATTAGGTATTGCCGCGTCCCAAAATGCCTGATCTATCAAAATATAAAAATGGTTACGGGCGGCGGTGACCTCCGAGGCGGGAAATGGCGCCCAAATGTCCGAAATGCGACTTTTACACCTTTTTACATAACATAAAAAATGAAATAAAAAATGATCCAAATGTCGCACAGACCTCAAAATGGTAGCAATGAAAACTTCGCCCCATTTTGCAAAAAATGACCCCTCTCCGTGCGCCAAAGTATGAAAAAGTTATTAGCGTCAGAAGATGGCAAATTTTTTTTTTCTTTTTTGTACACATTCGTTTAATTTTTGAAAATGTATTAAAACACAATAAAACCTATATAAATTTGGTATCACCGCGATCGCACCGAACCAAAGAATAAAGTAGGCGTGTTATTTGGAGCGAAGAGTGAAAACTGAGCCCACAAGAATTTTTCCACATTTGGAATTTTTTTTCAGCTTCGCAGTACACGGCATGTTAAAATAAATAACATCACGGGAAAGTAAAATTTGTTACGCACAAAATAAGCCCTCACACAGGTCTGTACACGTAAAAATGAAAAAGTTATGGATTTTTGAAGTTGGAGAGCGAGAAATCAGCCGAAAAACCCTGCGTCCTTAAGGGGTTAAAGGGCACCTACCACCCCGATTCTACCTATAAAGGTAGAAGGGGTGGTAGGTGGATGGATGGGACGTGAGGATAGCCCTTTTTTGGGCTAATCCTCACGTCCCGGGTGTCTTTTAGAAAACTTTCTGTTCAATAAACTTTTATTGAAGATGATATATAAAAACTTTCAAAGTATTAACATTGGAACAAGTGCAAACTAAGTCAGTATATGTATCATAGTGTATATAGAACAAATGTCATACACCGTAGGTACAATTTAGAAAAGTGAATAGCCGTTTCATGAAACATAATATTACTGCTGTAATAAAGGCCAACTCTATATTAAGATGCAAAGAAAGAAGTCGTATAGGACTATAACTTGATTAACATAACTACAAGATTAACAACATTACTCACATAGAACAAACATATATCGGGAACCACATTAGGGGTGGAGGAAGGGTAGGAGGGAAGGAGCACAATGGGGGAAGAAAAGGAAAAAAGGAAAAGAAAGAGGGGGAGCAAAGGGGGAAGGGGGGGTAGGTAAGGGGTGCGAGAATTCGTCCACCTAGTCCTAAAATAGCTCCTATCTAATCTGTACCCCCTCTATCCAAGATGCAAATTCTGTTGAGCTGCGGAAATCTATCCAGGGGGACCAAGTCTTAGTATATTTATCGAACTGCGAGTCCGTCAACCCCTCTATGGCTCTCATTTCTTCCATCCTCATTATATTATTCAGGGCCTCTGCCCATTGGGCTCTTGTTGGGCACATACTGGACTTCCAGAGCCTGGGAATTATTTGGCGAGTGGCAGCAATGCAGTGTCTCAGAAAGCCTTTCTTCGCCGCTGAAATTGAACCCGGGAACATAGACAGCAGCCCAAGCTCTGGAAGTGGTGTAATAGTATCTGACCATAACTTGTTGTAAAGAGCAAAGACCCCCTTCCACAGATCCTGAACCCCAGGGCAGGACCACCAGACATGCAGCATGGAACCCTGCTCCCGGCCACATCTCCAGCAAACATCAGACACCGAGGGGAACATCCTATGTAGCTTTGCTGGGGTTCGGTACCATCTGGCCATGATTTTAAAGTTTGTCTCTTGAATTTGTGCTGACACAGAGATTTTATGAGTCAGTATGGCCGCCTTGTCCCAGTCCTCCTCAGAAAATGATTTGTTCAAAGCTCTTTCCCATGCTTGTCTATATGGGATTGGTATTTTCGCAGCCCTCTCCTTCAGCAACCACCCGTAGACTGTAGAAATCAAATGTCTAGGAGCAGTTTTATTCGTGAAAATACGCTCTATAAATGTCACATCCCGTGTAAGCGCTTGTGTGGGTCCTAATGACTGGATAAAACTACTCAGCTGCTTAGCCATAAACCACCTACTACCCCTCATGTTTGCGGGGAACCATCCATCCAGGGAGTGCACGTCCCTATCTACTAAAGCATGCCTTATTTGCACCACCTCGTTTGGTGGAAGTCCGAACAATTCCGGGGTCATGTCCCTCAGAGGGCATCTAGGGTCTAAGAATATTGGTGACATAGGACCAGGTATGGACGTCATATTGTGGCGTTTCCTCATTATATCCCAGACACCAATAAGCGTTTTATATAGGGGTGTGCGGACCGGGGGTATCCCTCGATTTGTGGCAGAAAGCCACAGAGACGCTCCCAAGGGAGTCGAATTCAAGGAGACTTCTAACATCACCCATAGCTTAGAGGGTGAACTTAAAACTGCGTCAACCATGCATGCCAGCATAGAGGCCTCATAGTATAAGCCCATGTCGGGCAGGCCTGCACCACCTAATTCTTTGGGTCTGGTGAGAATATAGTGTGACATACGGGGCCTAGAGGAGTCCCATACAAATCTTGAGATTATTCCCTTGAGTCTGCTAAAGAAGGGAGAAGCGATACGTAGGGGAATTGTCTGGAAATAGTAAAGTAATTTTGGTAATATGTCCATTTTAATTACACTGATCCTTCCGAACCAAGAGAGTGGTAAGCGCTTCCATGCGAAGAGATCTTTCTCAATTGTGGTCAGGAGGGGTTGGTAGTTTACCTGAAACAGACTAGACAAGTCCATTGGGATCTGTATCCCCAAATACGTGATAGATTTCTCAGCCCAACGAAAGGGAAATTCGCCCCTAATCTCTCCCACTAGGGTGTCAGGCAGGTTTACATTAAGTATTTCGGATTTGGTGAGGTTCACCTTGAAGTTAGAGAGTTCGGAGAAAATTTTAAACTCTACCATAACCGTAGGGAGTGTTATGCGTGGTTGTGTGATGAATAGTAGTAGGTCATCCGCAAAAATGGCCATTTTATGGTGATAACCGCCCAAGTTTAAACCTTTAATGGATTCATTGGTTCTGATGGCATTCGCCAGGGACTCCATTACTAGGATGTAAAGTAACGGTGAGAGGGGACACCCTTGACGGGTCCCATTACTTATATTAAATGGTGCAGTAAGGTCCCCATTAACCCTGACCATAGCCGTCGGATGCTGGTATAGGGCCATTATACGCGCCAGCATGAGAGGACCGAGACCTATCTGTTGAAGTGTTTGCTCCATAAAGTCCCAACTAACCCTGTCAAATGCCTTTTCGGCATCCACAGAGAGTAGGCACGTAGGGATCTTATGGCGGCGAGCAGCATGCATCAGGGATAATGTTTTGATCGTATTATCTCTGGCTTCTCTATTTGGGACAAAGCCTACCTGCTCTTTATGAATGAGGCCAGGGATCAGTTTTTGCAGGCGCTGCGCTATCATTTTGGAGTATATCTTTATGTCTATATTTATAAGGGAGATGGGCCTAAAATTGGCGCAGTGTGTAGTGTCCTTTCCCGGTTTTGGGATTACAGAGATATGCGCCATTAAAGATTGTTTGGGAAACGAAGCTCCTTTTGCAATTGCATTATATGAGGCCAAGAGGGGATCTATCAGATCCGATTTCAATAATTTATAAAAGCGCGGGGAGAAGCCATCCGGGCCCGGGCTCTTGCCCACTTTCAATTCCTTAATCACCTGGGAAAGTTCCTCTGGCATAAATTCATCTTCTAGTCCCTGTGCTATCTCTTGTGAGATGCCTTTAGGGGCAAATTTAGATAAATATGCAGCGATCTCCTCTTTCCTGTTCGGGTCTGCATGTGTTGGTATATTATAGAGGTTTTCATAAAATTCTTTGAATTCCTCAAGGATTTCTGAGGGACTATGGAGTGCACCCTTAGTAGGAGAGTTTATAGACATCACCCTTGAGGAAAGTAACCTAGGGTGTAGGGCCCTAGAAAGCCATTTTCCGCTTTTGTTACCATATTCAAAGTAACCAAAACGCAACCGATCTCTCGCGCATAACGTTTTTTGATCCAAGATTTGTAGGATTTGTTGCCTAACAGAAGATAACTCTGCTCTTAGGGCATCAGTCTTCTGCCTCTTGTTTGCAGACTCAAGGGAAGTCAGGGTAGCTAGCAGGGTCCTTAGTTTAAAGGCATTTTGTTTCTTGAGTCTAGCCCCATGAGACATGAATATTCTACGGAGTTCACATTTTAACCCTTCCCACATTGTCGGGGCATTACTAGAATCAATTATGTTGCCTGTTTTAAATCTCTCTAAGGCCGTCCTGATCTCAGTCAGACATAAGACATCTTTTAGCAAGTGGTCGTTTAGTCGCCAAGAAAATGTTTTCCTCTTCTGAGGATAGGGTCTGATCGCTCCCAGTACCGGCGCATGGTCAGACCATAAAATAGAATCAACGGAGCATGTAGGACCGAGATCAAGAAGGGAGTGAGAGATCAGAATAGTGTCAATACGACTATATGTGTTGTGCACACTAGAGTAATGACTATAATCCCTAAGTGTAGGATGTAGTATTCTCCAAAGGTCTACTAAGTTCAATTTGGCTATTGCTTGTTTGAGTCTACGGGTGGCTGCAAAAGAAATTGAGGACTTACCTTCAGAAGTGTCAAGGCTTGGATCAAGCGGTACATTCAGATCACCTCCGAGTATGATGGCCGATCCCCCAGCAAATTCTGCCAAATTCTCCAAGAGACAAAGACCGTACGCGATTTGTCCTACGTTTGGAAAATATACGTTAGCCAGGGTGTATACTGAGCCTGCTACAGATATCTTAAGAAAGAGAAATCTGCCTTCTTGATCCACCCTAGAGTCCAGGACCTGCGGAGAAAAGGAAGAGTGAAATGCCACGGAAACCCCTTTGGACTTCTGAACAGGATTTGGAGCATGAAACCAGACATTATAGGACTTATTGCGACACACCGGCATACAAGAGGTTTTAAAGTGCGTTTCTTGGAACATGACTATCTGAACACGCAATTTATGGAATTTGTATAGAATTTGCCCTCTCTTTCCTGGGCTATTTAGGCCCCTAGCATTGAACGTGGCAAAGGACAGGTTAGACATAGTGATTCGGCAGTGATGTCACTCGCACCAAAGGGAGAGGAAAAAAGGGTGAGGAAAAAAGGGTAAGACGCACAAAGACAAACAAGGACAGACAGGGGAACTCAAATGACAGACTTTATACTAAAATAAAAGGAAACAAGCAATCTGTACACCAGGTTCCCAGTCCCAAAGAGACTAGGAAGCCAGTATATACAGTGCAATATATTATTCTATGCTTAGGTGCTATGCACTGAGCAACACAAATTGTTGCTAACCCTACTTGGGAACTAGACAAGCTTATGACGGTTGTGCATTAGCACCAAACCCTGAGAGAGAACATGGCTCAACAGGCCAGGTATACGGCAGCAGGCGTAACAAATCTTATATCGTGCAACAATAGTGCTCTAAGGTGCCCCCAACTGGGCGTTACAAGTGGGAAATTCACAATAAACCAAGATAGTGGAGGCTTCAGGGGTATCCACTAAACAGGATGTATCTCAGGTTGAGCTCGTAGAGGCAGCACTTCTGGGTCTCTTGGGATCCCTTTGTTGTTTGGGCGGGACTCTGTTCCATTGTTCCCTCGGCGGTGACACAGGTAGAGAGATCGGACTCGGCCAATCTGGTAATGACACCATTGGTAGCTCAAAAGTTCCTAGGAACTTGGGTAGATCTCCAAGACGTCTGAATGAAGCAGTCTTTCCATCTTTCCTGG
Organism: Engystomops pustulosus; assembly: GCF_040894005.1. Taxonomy (NCBI): domain Eukaryota; kingdom Metazoa; phylum Chordata; class Amphibia; order Anura; family Leptodactylidae; genus Engystomops; species Engystomops pustulosus. The sequence continues at coordinate 131,675,340 of NC_092413.1, read as the reverse complement.
CCAACAATTGGAAAGGGTACCCCCATCTGTAAGGGATGTCGTGATCCCGTAGGAGCTGCAGAAGGGGCTTAAGAGCTTTCCTTAGGAATAGTGTACGTCTGGCTAAGTCTGGTAGGATCAGAATGGATGAGTCTCCGTGTTGTATGCCCCCAGAGTCTCGGACCCGCTGTAGGATACGTTCCTTCTCCCTGTAAAAATGTATGCGACATATGACATCTCGCGCACGTTTAGGATCAGGGGAGCGCGGACCAAGTGTGCGATGTATCCTGTCAATCTCAATCTTCTTGCTGGGAGACATTTGCAACAAGTTACCAAAGAATTTCTGAGCCCAAGTCTCTAGTTGTTCCGGCAAAATCTCTTCTGGGAGGCCACGTATTCTCAAATTATTCCGCCTATGACGGTTTTCAATATCGTCGAGATGATCCATAATATCAGCTATTTGAGATGTGTGTTGTAGAATAACCTCTTTATGAGAATGAATAATATCACGCAGGTCCTCCTGCTGGTCCTCCAGCTCCAGGACTCTGTGTCCCACATGCTTAATCTCTGACTTAATGTCCTCCATGTCTTTCTTATGCGAGGCTTCCATCTTCCCTAGAAGGGTTTGAAGGTCTTCTCTCGTGGGTAGCGCCATTATATGGGCCCTCCAGTCCCAATCATCACTAGCACGTGAGGCAGGCGAGGAGGCACCAGGCCAATGCCCTCCATCGCCTGAAGCAGGAGGTTTGACAGAGGGATTAGGGCTGTGGGGAGATGCCCATCGTGGAGAGGCCCCCAGAGAGGCAGAGTGGGCCCCAGGGCTTGATGTGGAGAGCCCAGCTTGGATTCCCACATGCATGCTGGTGTGAGCTTCCCCCAATATCTCTGGTGATCTTGGAGAGGGGGGGGCATCCCGTTCTGACCGGGGACTGCGAGCTATTGCACGCTCCTCTAGGGGGTCATGTTGCTGGCTTCCTCCTAGTGTTGGTGAGGCCACCTTATCTGCCCACGTGGCTTGAGCGCGCTGGGTTGAAGCAGCCCCCATTACTGGGCTCACTCTCTCTCCTACCTGGACCGGAGTGGTGCGTGGTGCCTCCCTTTGTGGTCCGGTCTCGGCTACCCCCACTTCATCTGCCTCCCGACCGGGTGCCAAGGCAGCTGTCACAGGCACTTGTTGGGGCAGTCTCTCTCTCCCCTGCGTCTTCGGGGAGGAAGCGCTGGCGCTCACAGTGCCGGCGGCCATCTTGGGTGATGCCGGCCTCTTGCTGACGGAGCCCGCCGGCTCGAAAAAGGTGGACAAGCTCCCGTTTTCTTTCCTCGGGCGGGATCTCCCGGTGTTCCTGCCGCCTTTGCCCACCATCATGGCTAAGGTAAGAGGTGTTAAATGCCTGCTGCGCTGGTAGATAGCCGGGTTCCGGAGCGGAGCACTCAGTCTGTGCGTCCTAACCCGCCATTCGCTAGCCACGCCCCCCGTCTTTTAGAAAACTTTATAGCAGGTGTATGCAATTTTTTTTATGCGGCTACTGGGGCGTGGAGTAGCCGAACATGAGGCTACTAGTCGTGGCTACTCCTCGCCCCAGTAGCCACGTTACTCCGCCTACCAGGTAATCTTCGGCGCGCAGCTCCTGGTAGCTGCGCGCCCTCGTCCGGGTCCCCTGCGTTCTGCGCATGCATTCTGCGTTGCGCGGCTGCAGCTCCGGGGCCGGAACAACTGTGCATGCGCAGTAGCCGGGGGACTCGGACGAGGGGGGCAGCTACCAGGAGCTGCGCGCCGAAGATTACCTGGTAGGCGGAGTAACGTGGCTACTGGGGCGTGGAGTAGCCGCGACTAGTAGCCTCATGTCCGGCTACTCCACACCCCAGTAGCCGCATAAAAAAATTTGCATACATCTGCTATAAAGTTTTCTAAAAGACACCCGGGACGTGAGGATTAGCCCAAAAAAGGGCTATCCTCACGTCCCATCCATCCACCTACCACCCCTTCTACTTTTATAGGTAGAATCGGGGTGGTAGGTTCCCTTTAAAAAGGTCCCTAATGACATCACATGGTGCGATAATTAGTCACTTTTTGACTGCTGCCAGTGGCTTTGCTGGTGGCAGTCAAAGAGTTAACACTCATGATCCATTCTGCTATAAGCAGAAAACACCTGGCTTGTATGGAGAGGGCTTAGCTCATGAGACTTTATACTCCCATAACAGATTTTTGATATGTGGGGCCCCCTCCGACAACAAGATACCACATAGTTACCGTATATACTTGTGTATAAGTTACGTTTTTCAGCACTCTGCTTATGCTCAAATCTATAAAAAAAAAATGAACACTGTACTCACTAGTGTACTTACTAAAATTAGGTACCTTTGCTAATACTCGAGTATATATGGTATACTGTTTCCAATATCAGCCCAAGCACTGGAGATATTAGAAACAATGGTATCTTTAATTTTAGATTGGTTCATAAATTCCCACCTTTTCTAAACCAATTCCAATTTTGGTCCATAACAAGCCAAAAAATACTACCGCCATACTACTACCAAATAACAATACCACAATACTATACCAATTAAAACTACCATAAGACCAATATTCCAAACAAAAGCACTACAATTTCCAAATGATCCATCCAAAATTGCAACCCACAGCATTACCACAACATAAAGAAAATACCAACTTACTGATAAAGAACACAAGACTCTATACTCATACCAGTTTTCCCAATAATTTCCCAAATATAAAATCTATTGATGATCTTTACTGCCATACTGTTACTATACAAATGTCACCATGCAAAGGACAAATGATAACTAAAGATAACTTGTGGGTACAAGGCCCACAGAATAATGTTGCATCACAATTATTACCTCTACATAATTACTGAATAATACTGCATTACTGAATGATAACACACAGACCAGTATTTATCACCATATAGTGACCATATAGTTGTAGATACCAGTTCTGCACAGAGGCCGCAGTGTAATCCAATGACTTACAGGTGATGTCCCTGATGTTGTCTCTTCCCTTTGGTCTCATCTTCCAGGAGACTTCTTCCAGCCACAACACATCTCTGCAGGTGTTTAAGAGAGACATGATTGGCATCACCCTATATACTTCTCACACTTGACCCCCCACGTACACAACTGACCACACTGTGGTCAGTATATACCCCTCCCAACTCAACTTATCACACTGTTCCCCCACTGTTCGCCAGTCCCCTGTAGAAAATGGCCACAATATAATAAACTTCTTACTTACCTCAGGTTCCCTTCCAGTGATCCCACGACACTGCAGGCTATTCCTCGCTCTTCAGGCAGCCGTCGGCCATGTAAGACACAGCTACCATCGCTGGGGGTGATCCCCGATGCACTGTTTCGGTGGCAGCATGTAGTGATTGTCTCAAGAAGCAAGAAAAGAATTGCACCAAAAAATAGACCAATATGCATGAAGTAATAGATACAAAAGTATTCACAATATACATCAATATTTATTCAAGTATAAAGACAGACACAAAGAAGACCTACATTTAAAAACATTAAAAAAAATATTTTACAGGAAAATTCATACGTGGTGGCCCTGGTATGGGTCAACCACCAACGCACCCCTATCCAGACAATGGTGGCTGTCTATATGTCTACCTCAATATTGCACATAATCCACAATGGTATCATCCAATAAAGAGTTCAGTGACAATAAACCCAAGCTGCACAGTCCGCAGTAATATCAGCAGTGAGACAGTAGCCGTAAACAATACATTAAAAAAGTGCCAATACTTCCATCAAAACTCACCCAAACACAGGAAAGTGCTAACAATAAAGTGCTAGTAAAGAACTATAAAGTGCTAGTGAAAAGCTATAGACAATCACTGCTAAGGCTCTGGCTACTTACCCCTAAGGAAGTCGTCTTTTGACGACGATACGCGCGGGGAGCCGGTCACCGCCTATCCTATCTACCTCTACCTGTATGCCAGCCCTATGTAGTATACTATGTAGATCCTTACTTGAACACATGCAGTGGATAATACCTCTACCTTAGCAGTGATTGTCTATAGCTTTTCACTAGCACTTTATAGTTCTTTACTAGCCCTTTATTGTTAGCACTCAGCACTTTCCTGTGTTTGGGTGAGTTTTGATGGAAGTATTGGCACTTTTTTGATGTATTGTTTATGGCTATTGTCTCACTGCTGATATTACTGCGGACTGTGCATCTTGGGCTTATTGTCACTGAACTCTTTATTGGATGATACCATTGTGGATTATGTGCAATATTGAGGTAGACATATAGACAGCCACCATTGTCTGGATAGGGGTGTGTTGGTGGTTGACCCATACCAGGGCTACCACGTATGAATTTTCCTGTAAAATATTTTTTTAAATGTAGGTCTTCTTTGTGTCTGTCTTTATACATGAATACATATTGATGTATATTGTGAATACTTTTGTATCTATTACTTCATGCATATTGGTCTATTTTTTGGTGCAATTCTTTTCTTGCTTCTTGAGACATATCTATGGTATATTGCACTTGACCTGTCTTTACATGTTGCGGCTGTGCAAACTGCTCTTTCACAATAGCATGTATTGATTGGACACCACCAACGTGAAGTCCCATACAACCTGCTGCCGCTAAAACAGTGCATCGGTGATCTCCTCCATGATGGCAGCTGTGTCTCACTGACACAGCTGACATCTTAGACCCCTATATGCGATGCGGGCGGCTACTCAGCTGAGCTGAGTTGCTGACTGTCGGAAACTGGTGGGGGCCCCTAAAAAAGTGAAAGTGGTGTGGGCCCCGGGGCTCGAGCCCCAGGAGCCCCTCCTTTAATCCGGCCCTGGTTATGTCTCAGCACAGGGGGTGAATACACACACAATGATATCACGGCCCGGACTCGGTCCCTAGGGCGAGCGCGATGGCTCTTGAACGCCTGATTGGCGTTGGTTAATCCAGATTGGCCTCATAATCCGGCACCTCCCTTTCTGCCTTGCCGGATCTTTAGCATCATTCCTGCTAAGTGAAAGCCCTCCAGTGTTGCTGTGGTTCCAGTATTCCTGCTCCTGTGTTTCCCGTGGTCCTGTTTCTCTGTTCCTGTACCATATGCCAGTTCCTGTGTCCTGCTGTGCCTTCCTGGGTTCCTGTCCAGCAGTGCCTTCAGTCCGTGCCAAGCGTTAACAGTGTTCCTCCGTGTTCCTGTGTTACCAGTGTTCCTGCTGTCATCTCAGGTTAGGACTGTTTCCTGCATTTTCTGCCGTACTATCTTGGCTGCCATTGCGGGCTAAGTAACACTTGGGGAACAACCCAGGAGCACACCGCCGCAGCAAGACCATCCTGCTTTGCGGCGGGCCCTGGGTGTCGGCTAGTACCATCATTTCCCATGGTGGTACAGAGGGTCCACAGACTCTTCCCTAAGAGACTCTCTGACAGTTTGTCCCTATGAACTGTGACAATGCCCCACACTGTGCAGCTAAAAATACTACAGTTACTTACAATATAATGTCACCTGGATAACAGAAATGTTCCTTACTGTGCTCATACATAATATACTGGCCACAATGCCCCCCCTCCCAATATACCCTATAGCAAAACTACTCTGTGGTCCCTGCATATATCAAAGCATACATTGCGACCCCCAATTACTACAGCACCTGAATAAAAAATACTGTACCCCCAATTACATATGGTGCCCCCAATAAATTACACAATATTTGGTTCCCCCATTACTTAATTTATATATGGCCCCCTTTAATGAATGAATGTACCTATTGCCCTCTCTAATATAATGTATTTGTCAGGCTCCAGTGGTAGTGGACCCACTGCACCACCGCAGATGATGACGTAAGCCGACACCTGGGACCGGAATCTAAGTTGCAGCCGGTTATCACCAGAACCCACCGCAAAGCGGGTTGGACTCGCTGCGGTGTGGTACCATCAAGTCATTCCACAGGTGTGACTTTGTCCTCAGTGGCAGCCAAGGAGAGGTACACAGACGTTAGGCAGAATCGTAGTCGGGGACAGGCGGGAGGTCAGGACGGGCAGCACAGGATCAGAGTTGGTGACGTAGCAATAAGGCCAAGGCAGGCAGCAGAGGAGCGTACCGGGGTCACAATGGGAAATCACAATAAATCTCATCCATCTCCATCTCCATCTCCATGCGGTGTAGTAGATGGCTCAGCAGACCACATACACCTGCCACCTCCCTATAGGGACATACACCGTCCCCTTCCCTGTAGGGAGATACATCATCCCCTTCCCTGTAGGTACATGCTCCAGCCCCCTCCCTGTAGTTAGATATACCAGCCCCTTCTCTGTAGTTAGATATACCAGCCCCCTCCCTGTAGTTAGATATACCAGACCCTTCTCTGTGGGTAGATACACTGGTTCCCTCCCTCTAGGTAGATACAACAGCCCCTTCCCTGTTGGTAGATACATCGGCCCTCTTCCTGAAGGTAGATACACCTGCCCCTCCCTGTAGGTAGAAGTAGCGGCCCCTTCCCTGTAGGTACATGCTCCAGCCCCCTCCCTGTAGTTAGATATACCAGCCCCTTCTATGTGGGTAGATACAGTGGTTCGCTCCCTGTAGGTAGATACATTGGCCCCCCTACCTGTACTTAGATGCACCAGCCCCCTCCCTGTACTTATATGCACCTGCCCCCACCCAGTTGGTAGATACAACAGCCCCTTCCCTGTTGGTAGATACATCGGCCCTCTTCCTGAAGGTAGATACACCTGCCCCCTCCCTTTAGGTAGCTACACATCCCCACCTTGTAGGTAGATACACCGGCCCCCTCCCTATAGGTAGATGTGACGGCTCCCTCCTTGTAGAAGTAGGGTAGATGCGCCAGGACCCGTCCCTGTAGGTAGATGCATCGGCCCCCTCCCTGTATGTAGATGCACCAGGACCCCTCCCTGTAGGTAGATGTAGCGGCCCCTTCCCTGTAGGTAGATGCACCAGGACCCCTCCCTGTAGGTAGATACAGCGCCCCCTTCCCTGTAGGTAGATGCAGCGGCCCCTTCCCTGTAGGTAGATGCACCAGGACCCGTCCCTGTAGGTAGATGCACCAGGACCCGTCCCTGTAGGTAGATGCACCAGGACCCGTCCCTGTAGGTAGATGCACCAGGACCCGTCCCTGTAGGTAGATGCACCAGGACCCGTCCCTGTAGGTAGATGCACCAGGACCCCTCCCTGTAGGTAGATGCCCCGGCCCCCTCCCTGTAGATAGATGCACCAGGACCCCTCCCTGTAGGTAGATGCCCCGGCCCCCTCCCTGTAGGTAGATGCCCCAGCCCCCTCCCTGTAGGTAGATGCACCAGGACCCCTCCCTGTAGGTAGATGCCCCGGCACCCTCCCTGTAGATAGATGCACCAGGACCCCTCCCTGTAGGTAGATGCCCCGGCCATCTCCCTGTAGGTAGATGCCCCGGCCCCATCTGTGTAGGTAGATGCACCAGGACCCCTCCCTGTAGGTAGATGCCCCGGCCCCCTCCCTGTAGGTAGATGCCCCAGCTCCCTCCCAGTAGGTAGATGCTCCGGCCCCTTCTGTGTAGTTAGATGCACCAGGACCCCTTCCCTGTAGGTAGCTGCACCAGCCCCTTCCCTGTAGGTAGCTGCACCAGGACCGCTTCCCTGTAGGTAGCTGCACCAGGACCCCTCCCTGTAGGTAGATGCCCCGGCCCCCTCCCTGTAGGTAGATGCCCCGGCCCCCTCCCTGTAGGTAGATGCACCAGGACCCCTCCGTGTAGGTAGATGCCCCGGCCCCTTCTGTGTAGGTAGATGCACCAGGACCCCTCCCTGTAGGTATCTGCACCAGCCCCTTCCCTGTAGGTAGCTGCATCAGGACCCCTCCCTGTAGGTAGATGCCCCGGCCCCTTCTGTGTAGGTAGATGCACCAGGACCCCTCCCTGTAGGTATCTGCACCAGCCCCTTCCCTGTAGGTAGCTGCATCAGGACCCCTCCCTGTAGGTAGATGCCCCGGCCCCTTCTGTGTAGGTAGATGCACCAGGACCCCTCCCTGTAGGTATCTGCACCAGCCCCTTCCCTGTAGGTAGCTGCATCAGGACCCCTCCCTGTAGGTAGATGCACCAGGACCCCTCCCTGTAGGTAGCTGCACCAGCCCCTTCCCTGTAGGTAGACCACTGTCTCTCATCATGTCTCTGGTAGGGTGGAGCGGTGTATGTAATGCAGATGGTGACACATACAATGTACATATGATGACAGGACGGTCATATGATGCATGCCCGGGCAGGAGGAAGATGAGGGATGCTGCTGCTGTCTTGCCAGGGAGGGATGCAGTCATCCGCCCCTCCCCCACAGCACAGTGTTAACAGCTTGTGTTCATTTCCCCGCACCCCCTCCTCCTCTCTCACATCAGCCTGCATGTCAGCGGCGGCGGCGGCAGTACCGGGGACGGGAGGACGGCAGCGCGGCTCCAGCACCCGGGGATGACGCCTCCAGCTGTGTGACACCTGGGGGGACGCGTCCCCCTCCCCGCAGGGATGTGACTGGCCGCTAGCGCTCCGGTAACGAGGTGGGGTGGGGAGAGCACTGGTCCATAGCTGTGTGAAGGCTGAGGCTGAAGGTGGCTGCTCCTCCCGCCAGCCTCCATCCCCACATCATGTCTTCTTCTATGGGGCCCAGAGGCCCCCGGCCACCCATAGTGCCTCCCCCGATGCCAGATCTCCCCGACCTGAGCCATCTCACCGAGGACGAGCGGAACACCATCATGGCAGTGATGAACCGACAGAAGGAGGAGGAGGAGAAGGAAGAGGCCATGCTCAAGTAAGGACATCACATTCATTCACTTGTCAGTGCAGAGCAGGGGAGCCCGAGGGCTGTGTCCCCTCCCCAGGTGCCCAGCCTGGAGGACCTGCACGGGGAGGAGGATGATGATGATGGCAGGCACTTCTTTGTCAGCTGTCATTTCCATCCATTGACAGGTAGCACAGCACTGACTGCTAATGGAAGGGGGGCATTAGTCTGTGGCCTGCATGTCATCTGCCCTGACACTGGCCTCCATGATGACCACCATGACATAGTAATGGCTCACCCATCACGGATGGCTGTCACATGCCAGCACTGGGTGCCCTCTCCCCGGGTGATTGTGGGGCCATATCATTCCTGTATGGGAGCACTTGACTTGCTGGTCCAGGGAGCATGGGGTGTGGTTGCATTTTACTGGTGCTGTTAAGTGTCCATGGAAAGCTGTAGCCATCTTTATCTGTAATTGATGGTTTGTATTTCCCAGGATCAAATGTCTGATTGTATCGGTTGATTATATATATATATATATATATATATATATATATATATATATATATATATATGTATATGTGTGTGCTGTGTCTCAGTCATATTTATAGTCGGGGTACTAGCAGCTTGTTATTATTTCACTAGATGGAATGAATGGTATGTAATTGTTGGTGTGCCATTAATCCCCTGGTGTCTTATAATCCATGGGCCTTGTAGGAGCAGAAAATATCCAGTACTGTCAGGAAATACTGTCATTCTGCCTTTAGGAGCCTTAGATTAGTTTTCACCTATCAGGGCATTTTCTTACTGGCCTTATATCATGGGGATCATCATAAGGAGAGTAGGGACTTCTAACCTTGCCAAAAATTGGCCAACGAAGGGAGATACAACTAGTGACCATAGTGGCCTCAGGAAGATTTGGGCTATTGACAACTAATGAAAAATAGGACATATTCCACAAAAAAGTGGATTTGCTTGGTTATTTGGTGATTTTTCTATGTTTTAGAGCAAAAGAAATACTCCTAGAACTACTAGAAATGAGAGGATTGATAGTCGGGATTAAGATTAAGATTGTCTCTTATGAATGAAGTAGTTATAGGTGACATACCATGTAGTGTGGATGTTCATGTAGTCAGGGGTGGGTGTGGCACCTATTTTACCATGGCAGTATCGTATTGTGTGGCAGTATTGTAACATGGCACACTGGCCACACAGAACATTATTAAAATTATTTTCTACTGCTTGAATCTACTGAACACACAAGAGGTGTCGAAGAAGACAAAGCTCTTTGAGGCCCTAACACTGCTCAGTCCCAATGACATCCTGACACACAGGACCACTACAGCCAGTCACTGGTTACAGCTTTCATGTCCCTGTGTCTGGACTGGAGATAGACACCAACAAGGAACTGGGTAACATTGCAACTGATCATTTATAACTGGGTAACATTGGAACTGATCATTTATAACTAGGTAACATTGCAACTGAGTCATTTATAACTGGGTAACATTGGATCAGATAATTTCTCATTTATAATTTTTTTTACAATCCTGAGCTTTTAGAATGATAAAATAATGGCAGTGATTTTTCATTATGTGTCTTGGAGCCTCAGACCTGATTCATATGATACCATCATGCCATGCAGAGATGCCGTACAATATGATATACATAGGACACTGTTCTGTGAGGATAGAACATAGATCGGAGGGGTCCTAATTAGTCTTGACATGAACATTTTGTGCTTTTATTCTTTTTTAGCCCACTAATACCATATGTCTACTATATCAGGGTATGCAGTGCATGCAGGCTATATTTTCCGATGATTTTACAGTAAAGTACCTTCAGGTTTTTCTTTTTACCGCAATCAGGAGTTCTCCAAATCTCCTGCCAAATTGTCAAAGTAATGGAAGATAATGTTACACCAGCTTCCAGATTTGAAGGTGTATTTCAGGTGTGGCTGTAAGATCATCACTTGTGCTTCTTCTTCCCATGTGCCACCCACGCCTTGGAGATAGCATTGTTGGCTTTGCAGGCTATGATCCATTACTTGCCTTGATAGTATAATCATTTATCAGAGAAATCTCCGTCTTAAATGAGACGGCTACTTACACTATTCCAAAAATCAGCACAGAAGCTTATATGAAGGATTGAACAACAAAGTCTTCATTCACAACTGCATTGGAGGTTCCCTTGTAGAGTCTGTCAAGGATGCTGCTTTATGTGGTCCCATGAAATGCTCACTGGCCGAAACCCCATTTTTCATGTCCGCCATGAAATAGACTCAGAGTTTCCTTTATTTTATTATTCTCCTATAAATATTATCACATATGTGAATGAAACCATAATAAATTGTACATTAGTTGCCTACCTCATGTATGAGATCTGATCTGTTATTTCTTAGGATACAAATTCAAAACACCATTTTGGATTCCTTTTTTTAAGCAAGTCATACATAGAACATGCAGTTCTCTTTTCATTGGCTAATCCTTGTGCTATGAAATGTATCCATATGCAATAAATGGAATATTCTGCAGTGGATACGGCTTCAGCCTCATGTCATAGACTATATTCATGAATGCTTGGATGAAGTGCTGTGGTACTTCAGTGTGGATTTGTCTAGTAAGTTTCAAGAACTGACATACTGGGAGGAATTCATTAAGACTTAAAATTCCCCCTTGCAGCCATATCTACTACTACTAGTAGATCATGCGCAAACTCCGCCATTTAAGACCTGTTTAGATTCTGCTATAGTCTGTACCGCAGACCATAGTAAATACTGTGGGCCGGGCATTTACGTCCCTGACTGCGCAATCCCCACCATGCTCTATACCCTGATGCGCCAAATGTGGCGTGTGGGTCAGAGAAATTAGGAAACTGGCAGGAAGGGGGAGATTTATGTGCAGAATAAATCTCCCCCATTGTAACTGGTCCTGGGAATGACTAGTTCTGCAAGACATGAGCCCAAATATAGGAGGTGAGTGTTCAGCATGCAAATACTCAAAAACTACTTCACATTAATTTATAAAGGTCAGAATTACAAACTTGACAAGCTTCATGTGAGCTTACAGTAAGGTATGCGTGTACATAATGGTGGACTGTTACCGGTGCTGTTATATCTAATGGCCTACGTTATAGAGAACATAAACAGCATTCTTAAAGGTAACCTTTTACAACACTCAGCTATAGGTGTGTAGTGACTATTCGAAAAAATAACCTTGAATACTGCATACAAATGGCTTAAGGAGTCACCAAGAGGGAAAGAGTGATGTTGGCCTGACATGTCCTGGTTTAAATACTGTCCCATGGGATATAGATATCATCATAAGCAATCTTCTGCAGCTGTAATGATGTACTAGGTCAGGAGGGGACATCCTAGCATGATTCTTCTGTGCCCCGTGACTCCACATCATCTGTATATTGCATTCAAGCACCCAATTCCGTGTAATGCTGAATCTCCCAGAAGATAAAGGACATCACTGTCATATATAACAGGTTGGTGGTAGTCCGTGGACCTAAATACTCATAATAGATTCGCTTGGAGATGAACATTTTCTTCTGTGGTCCTCGCTCTGCCAGTGTGCTGCAGCATGTCCTAATGGTTTGATAGTATCACTTCAAAAATACTACAACCTGACTAAACTGTAGCCCAGGATATATTCACTTATGTCATTGAGTCAGCTGCGTGAAAACGACTTTTGTTGTCCGAGTCTGACATGTTCCCTGAAGACTAGTCTCAGAACCACAAATATAGAGTTACTCCTTAACTATCTGAGATTAGAGGTCCATTACTTTAAAGGTTCCCAGGTGACTACATTGCCCAAATCTTCAGCATTTTCATTACAGCACACCAGGAAACCCCTGCATGTATAAGTGGACATACACATTGTTATCTCTTGTGGTTATCATGTAAATGAGAAGCTTCTCTTGGACTGGGACTGTTACTTTCCTTGTTATGTAGTCATAGTTGATCTTAAATATTTTCATACCAACTGGAATTGCATCAATATTATAACCATGTACAGATCATTTGTATACTTTTGTTACCATCTGTTCAATTTAAACCATACCCACTTTGAACTATGGAGAGAAAAAAAGTAACATGGTGCTCTAGACATGCCCAAGAGCTATCCATGGTACTTGTGGTTTAATAAAACTGCTTGCTATACAGTGGGTACAAAAAGTATTTAGACCCCTTTTATTTTTTTCACTCTATTCCATTGCAGCCTATTGGTAAGATAATTGGTAAGCTCATTAATATACACTCTGAACCCCATCTCTTACTAATTTATTAAATAAGAACAACTGAAATATCACATGATCATAAGTATTCAGACCCTTTGCTGTGACACTCATATTTAACTCAGATGCTGTACACTTCCTTCTGATACTCCTTGAGATGGTTCTACTCCTTCATTGGAGTCCAACTTTGTTTAATTAATAGAAGTAGGGGGAACACATACATTTAGAAGTGGGGTACACATACATATAGAAACAGGAGTACTCATACATATAGAAGTAGGGGTACACATACATATAGAAGAAGGGGTTACACATACATATAGAAGTAGGGGGTACACATACATATACAGTAGAAGAAGGGGTTAGACATACATATAGAAATAGGGGGTACACATACATATAGAAGGGGTTACAAATACATATAGAAGTAGGGGTACACATACATATAGAAGAAGGGGTTACACATACATATGGAAGTATGGGTACACATATATATATATATATATATATATATATATATATATATATATATATATATATATATATATATATATGGAAGTAGGGGTACTATGAAAACAGTTGAATAAGTCCTTTCTACCTGTTACTTTAGACACAGCCCTGCTGAAGTGGGCACCATAAATGGGCTGTTACCTGAGGCTTATGACCACCATGGATCTTTATTTTACAAGATGGTCCAGTTTTTTAAAAAAAATCCTGTAAAACAAAAAAATAATTGGCACCTCTTTAAATTTCCTCACTTTTAAAGCACAGATCCTTCAGCTTTGTTTCCAAGATGCCAGCCTACTGTCTCCCTTTGCTCTGAGGTAATGGCTGCAGCGGTCGCTTTCTGTGGGGGTCTAACCAAGGATCTGTGATTGTAAAGGTTTTAGATAAAGTTTCTTTTTATTTTGAGCATTACACTGCATGTTATATTGCTTCTGCAGTTTATAGTATTATGGTGGTTGCATACGGCATTACTTATAGATCCAGGCACCATGACTGAGGTAATCTCTGAGGAAGTGCACAAGTGCTGAGGAAGCAGGGGGATGAATGGAATTTTCTGGCGGATAAGGCACATGAATCTCCCCCTCCCCGCCAGTTTTCCAGTTTCCCCAACCCGCCACTTCAGGTGGGAAACAGGCGAGTGCACGCAAGACAAGGGCATGAATGCTTCACCCACCAGATTTACTATAGTCTCCTATGGGTTATAGCAATAAACACAGTTCCGACCTAGTCTACAAGTCTGAACTGTAGAGTTTGTGCCTGTATTTACTAAGAGGCTGGAACATATGGGTGATGGACCGCCAGCGGGGGGAACTTTAAGACTTGCGTTCAAAACACACAGCACAGCTAGATTTTTTTGTGCAGCTCTTGAGCTGGGTTACTGCAGTTTAGCTCCCATTCACTTTTGGATAGTCCTTAATATCAGTGGCCTGGAAAACCTCTTTAATAAGATTTTCATAAGCCCATCAATCTTGTGCCATGAATGGGCTTAGTCATATTCCATTAGCATTTTTTTAGGACTCATTTGAAAAACAAATGAATAATACTGTATATATTATCTTACCAAAGGTAGCAGTATTAGAAGTACAGCCACAATACATGTATGTATTATATTTTCTTTGTACATAAAATAAAAAAGGGAATGAGGTTATAATATCTGATTCCTCTTTAACTGGCTACTGACTGCCCGCGTGGATATACAGTGGATGGTCCCTGAGGCCTGTGCTGAAGTCCAGGTACATGGGCCCCAGTGGGCGGACAGTAGGATGTAGGGACAGGTGTAGCTGCAGGGGTCCTGGAGAAAAGTCAGAAGCTGTGTTCACTGTTCTAGATGCATTATGGTGATTGTCTAACTGCACTATGTAAGTTCTGGACACGTTGGTGAATCGTCCCTTTGTATATTTCCTTTTTGATGATTTTGGTAAAATTTTGAAAATATCTTCTTTTACATTCTCATTATGGGGTATTGAGTGCAGAATGGAAAAATGTAATGTTTTTGGTTTTTGCACAATGCCTTAACAAAACAAAATCTGAGGACTTTCTGAATGCATAATATATTTACCGTACTGATTATTTTCTATTACTTCCATAACCAAATTTGGTAAATCTGTGTTACTTTCATTCTACAGAAACTCTAAGCTAGTACCCCACTATATTACTAGCAGCTTCAGGTAGGGTAAGAAATATCCTTCCTAGAAATTCTTCTCGTATGTTGTATCTTCCTGTTTATCTATAAAAAAAATCTCTTCCAAAAGCAAGTGAAAATGAGCAGAGATGAGTTACTTATAGAGGCTGAAGGGGAAGTGTCACTTAAGATCAGGGCCAGTTTTAGACATAGTGGGGCCCTGGGCAAAACTAAAAGTGGGGCTCCAAAATAAAACTATTTTATGAGCAGTCACAGTCAGTAAGAGGGTCCTTTATCCCTGCACTTTAATAACACCTTGTAGTTACACACAGTAGTATGGTAAGGTAATGTGTAATATGGGACTGTATGAGAATTCTATAGGAGATAAACAGATAATAGATAGAATGATGATAGAAGATAAATATGAAAGATGATATAGATTTATATATAGATGATAGAAAGATAGATTTATAGATGCTGGAATATAAAGTGGATATATATTATGCTACATGTAGTGAATGAAAAAACGAGTGGATTTATTTGTCAAGCTGAAACGTTGCGATGTGTTTTTATTAATTCACTAGATGGAGTGGTACTGTAGTTTTGCAGTACTGTTCTGGACTCTTTTTTAAATAGATTGATATAGTAGAAAAGATCAATAGAAGAGTGATTGATTGATAGACAGATTTTACATAGGAGATAGATATGATAGATAGATACGTAGATAGAAGCTGTATAGATAAATACACAAAAAGCTAGATAGATAAATGGTTTGATAGACAGATATATAGATAGGAAATAGACAAATTATAGGAGATAGATAACTAGACAGATAGATAATCTGTATATAGACAGTAGATGATCTTCAGCAAGGCATTCACCCTAGGGGTATTAAAGAAGCAAAACATCCTCTTCCCACAAAAGCCCACATGCAGGAGACCCCTTTAGGATAGGGGGCCCTGGGCAAAAGCCCATTTTGCTGCCCCCTAAAGCTAGCCCTGCTTAAGATGCACAAATGCATAGTTCTATAGTATCTAGAAACCTTCTTTTGTTATTACCCTATATTAAATAAAGCAATATCATCCTTCAAATCACATAAGGACAGATACAGCCATTTAAAGAATCAGGTGAGAATAGGATTTTTATCCGCAGCTTGCATTTAAAACTATGGGACAGATTTATCAAGCAGTCTGAAAGTCAGAATATTTCCAGTTGCCCATGGCAACCAATCACAGCTCAGCTTTCATTTCACCAGTGCTCATGAATATTTTAAAGGGGAGCTGTGATTGGTTGCCATGGGCAACTGGAAATATTCTGACTTTCAGACTGCTTGATAAATCTGCCCCTATGTCTTTAACTGCCTTTACATTGGTTGATGAGATGAGATTCTTATCTTTAATACGACACCAAAAACATAGTTCTAGGTAGGTGACAAGATATATGCATCTGAAGTGACGCTCCTAAAATTGACTCCTCTCAGGCTCTCTTCTGCACTTCTCAGCTTTTTGCATGTGACTTTGGAGTTGATTTTTTTTTAGTTAAACATGCAAGATGAAACATAAAAGAAGGAATTTTAGAAAGAATATCTCATACCCTAGTTTAGCGTGCTGCAAGTTTAGTAGGATAAAATCTGGTGACAGTGTCAATTTAACCCCTTCTCAGCATGTGACGTAATAGCACGTCTTCGGAAGACCCGAGCCTGTCTTGTTTAATCCAGGAAAAAACCTTAAAGCCTAAAAATTCAAATCACCCCCCTTTCCCTAGAATTCATATAAATATAAATAAACTTTAAAAATCATAAACACACTAGGTATTGCCACGTCCGAAAATGCCCAATCTATCAAAATATAATAATGGTTCACTGCGTCTAGCCCGGTAACGGAAAATAGCGTCCAAAGTAAAAAATGGCACTTTTTTGCCATTTTGAAAATTATAAAAAATCATATGAAAAGTGATCAAAAGGTCATACAGTCCAAAAATGGTAGCATTGAAACCGCCATCAAAGGTCGCAAAAAATGACACCACCCACAGCTCCGTACACCAAAGTATGAAAAAGCTATTGGCGCCAGAAGATGTTTTGTAGAGGAGGTTTTAATTTTTGTAAATGTATGAAAACATTATAAAACCTATACAAATTTGGTATCTCCATGATCGTACCGTCCCAAAGAATGAATAAGATATGTCATTTGGGGCGCCCAGTGAAATCCAACCCCACAAGAAAACTCCCAGGTGCTGAGACCACAAAGCGGTACTCACCCTGCTCCTTGTTATAGTGTTGCTAAATGTCTTCATTCCCCTTGAAAGAAGTTCTGGGATCATAGCTCCTGCTCTGGCCATAGTTTTATTATTTCCAGAGAATTTCCAAGTACACACCCAGAGTAAGGGGAAACTATTTTGATCTATTCTGTTCTGATGGCCATCAGCTAGTGCTGTTGAAGAGAAGGAGAACTGTAGTATCACACATAATACATTCACATTCATAGATGTCATGTAATAAACTGTCAGGTGATTTCTGCCAGAGACCAACTTTCTATAGGTTCTCCGAGGAGGATCCTAAAACTTTATTGCAACAGATCAGGTCTATTCTTTATTGGTTGCTGGCTGTCTGTTTAGTGGGGTACATCTCATAAATGTTTATTGCAGCTGCCATTCCATCACATACAGCTAATAGAAGATACAAAAAACGGATGAAGTTCCTTTAAAAAAATGCAAGGTATGCATTTTATTCTCTTTAGCTGTTACAGATACTGGCATCATGTTAGTGAAAATCATTAAAGGGAACCTGTCAGTAGAAATCGACCTAATAAACCACTTCCAGTATGATGTCAAGCAGCCGAGCACCATGTTTCTTTCATGACCCAGTGTGGTGGCATCATCCAGAAAATCAACTTTAAAGTGAGATGTAAATTGGATGTATAAAGTCAAGTGAAGCTTTCTCTTCTTCAGACTTCACTTGATGGTCTTCACAATTGATGATCCTACATGCAGAGACATCACTAACCAGATCTCCTGAAGTCCAGTGAATGATATCAATCACAGAGGTGTTCAGAGCTCCCCACCTTGACTTCAGTGTTAAAGGAAACCTACCACTTGAAGTGGCAGGTATAAGAGGGAACTACCGAGCACCAGCACAGGGTGAGCTGGTGCCGGAGCTTATTTTTGTTAGTGTTTTAAACTGCTGTATCGCGGTTTAAAACACTTTTTAAACTTTATGGCCGAAGCTGCTTCGGCGCAGGGAGGTACGCGCTCGGTGCTTACCATGCGCGCGACTGTGCGCGCGTCTACATAGGAAGTGAAGGAGAGCCGCGCCCATGGTAAGCGCCGAGCACGTACCTCCCTGCGCCGAAGCAGCTCCGGCCATAAAGATTAAAAAGTGTTTTAAACCGCGATACAGCGGTTTAAAACACTAAAAAAATAAGCTCCGGTACCAGCTCACCCTGAGCTGGTGCTCGGTATTTTCTTCTTATACCTACCACTTCAAGTGGTAGGTTTCCTTTAAGCTCTCCTCCTCGACTTTATTCAACCAATTTACCTCTCACTTCAAAGTTGATTTTCAAGATGATGCCACCGTACTGGACCATGAAAGAAACAAAAACTAGAAGGTGTTACGCTGCCTGACAATATTGTGTTAGTGGTTTACAGTATTAGGCCAACTGCTGATGACAGATTCCCTTTAAAAATAAAACACTAAAAACATACAGATAAAATATTTTCCATATCAGTATGAATATACTATGACCGTATATGAATATAAATCTATCAGTGATGTAGCAGCAGAAATCACTGGCATCACATTGTAAAAAATATCAGCAATCTCAAACTTTGGGAAGTAATAATGAAGCGTTTGGTGCCATGCCCAGATATTTCATTTTGGTGCAATGCTATCATTTTAGTTAATAGTATAATGTCTTTTTTTTCCATTATGTGGTAGAAATTAATTGAGGTGCTCAAATATGTCCTATATGAGTGACTGCCAAGGGACCAGACTGTCTGAATCATATGTGAATATCAAGCATAATTAAATTATCACAGAGGCTTGGGATAAAACAGGATATGTTATATGCAGGTGAAATAATAATGGGGCATATTTATTAAGTGTCTTCATTTAGATGGTGTAAAGTTAGGCTAGTGAGTCTGAAAATTAAAGGGGTTGGCCACTTTTCCTCATTTTACCGATATAAATCTATTAAAAGTTCTGCTCTCCTTTCATGGTATGTGAAGTGAAGCCTCCTGTCTTTAACCTCATCAGTCTATAATATGGCTGTAGATGGAGGAGCATCTGATCTCTATCTGTCCATGAACCATCACCCTGCAATGACCTTATGAAATTCATAACACTAATTTATAGGGAACTGTTTAATTCAATCCTTCCTCCTCCTACTTATAATGCCCCCCCTCCCCTTTCTGTGCCCCTTCATATAGTGCTCCCAGAAACTTAAAGAACATCTACCATTTGATTTCAACCATTATGAAGCAAACATATCTTGAGAAAGCTGCAGCTACAGTGATGCAGAAGCATATCTTGTTTAATCCCTGTGCTGAACGAGTGGTTTTGCTGAAAAAAACTATTATAAAATTGTTGGGGCTGAGCTGGGGCTCAGCGCTTCTCCTCTCACATTAAGTATGCACTGCTCCAGAGAATTATGCAATCACTGTGTTGTGCCTGACAGGCAGAAGTAATCAATCGCTGCACCATTCCCCCAGCTGCTGTGTGTGAGTGATCCAGCTCAGGATGATTATTCCTGTCTGGACAGTTTAGAAAGCTCTGTGTGATGTGTTTATCACTGGCAGGCTGAAGCAATCCAGCTTTCCCAAGATCCTGAATGTTATAATAGTTTTTTCAGCAAAACCACTCAGCTCAGGGATCAAACAAGATATGTACCTGCATCATTGTAGCTACAGCATTATCAAGGTATGTTTGTTTCATAATGCATGAAATCAAAGGGTAAATTTCCTTTAACATTCCTCATTTCCCCACAGCAGCCCTGCTTCATTCTCTGGTGCAAAGCAAGTCCTACTGGTGTAGCAGGTAGCCGAATGCCTACTCCTTTGCCATTGCATTCAGCTCTATCTACCTCCAAAGGGAAGCAGAGTTGATTCTGGGACTGGGACAGTGGGTGGACCATATTTGGTACTATCCCATTGGCAGGGCCGGACTCTCATCTCCCCTTTTGTGGCCTCACTCACCTTCCTTCACATTTATGGCTGCTCATCGTGTGCTCCCTCACCTCCCCTCCGATTGTGTCCCCTCATCTCTCCCCTCATATCATGTTGCCCCTCCCATCCTGTCGGCCCATCAGCCCCATCAGCTCATCCCCAATCTCATAATGTGCCACTCTATACTTCCTTCATATTGTAGCCCACTCTTATATGTGGACCCCCCCCCCCCCATATTGTGGCATCTCATCTTCTGGCCCCTCATGTTCCCCTAATATTTTGCTACTCTCACCCCCTTCCCATATTGTTCCCTATCATTTCTCCTCATCTAGCTGGTCCTTATCTTGAGGACCCCCTCTGTGATGCCAGAGATCTGCGCATGTACAGAAGCTCCAGAGCCAAGGATGCACCAAACTGTATAGACTATGCTCTGCTGCTGAAAAATTAAAGCTGAACTGTGATTGGTTGATATTATCTTTAAGGCAGCCGTTTCAAACCAGACCTTCAAATATGTTCAAGCACATACAGAAAACATACCCAGACAGACTCGCATTGCCACTGCGCTCAACTCTGTGCCCTGAGAATTGGAACTGACTGTGGCCATAGTTAATCTGCATCTACCCTGGTGCCTTTCAACCCATCTATGGTGCCAAGTAAGGGGGCTCATATCTGGTCATATCTGGTCAGACATACGGAACAGTAAGCGTCAAAGGAGGCATGCTAAAATTTATTTAACTTGATCAAGTCTTATTACAGAACTGTGGGTATCAATTAACTCTTAGTAGTATTTACTATTTTTTTTTTTGTTAATTCTTTATTTATATAGTTTTTAAATAAGGAGAGAAAATACAGGATACAGATGAGAGGAAGGGAGACCATGATATCAGGATACACATCATTCCTCCTGTGGTCTGGCTGTTAGTACTGTACCATTATTGACTAGATTGTTATTGTACTTTTTAATTTCTCAGTGCTGAGGCATCACTGTTTGTATTACCCTGTACTGACATCACTGCGTGTAATTTCTCTTAACTGTGACATCAGTGTATGTTATCCTGTATTATCCCTTTACTGTGACATCACTGTGTATGTTTTCCTGTATCATCCCTTTACTGTGGTATCACTGCGTGGATTATCTCAGTACTGCGACATCACTGTGTGTATTATACTTGTACTGTGTATATCAGTGTACATCATCATTCTAAAGATATTAAAGATAAGAAGTTAATGTTTGAGATTGCATCAGGCTTGTGGGCCTGTGATTTACAGAACCAGGGATTTTCTCCAGTTCTGTAAGCATGTTTCTAGGTACTATATAACCGAAAATAGGGACACCACCCCTGCAGCCACTAACCTTGACTCATCTCAGGCAAAATCTGACTCTTTTCATATCACTTTAGGAGAGATTTTTTTTTATAGGTAAACAGGTGAGATTTCACGTAATAGAGAGAATTTCAGAAAGGACATTTCATAACCTACCTGTGGGGGCTGCTGGTTTAAAGAAAAGTCTCTTTAGTATGGAGGTATAGCTTTGTTGGGGCATAGTTTTGTGGAATGAGTTTTTGATGGTACCATTTAGATGTACCATATTGCCAATTTTTCATATGCAAAATAACAGAGTATCTGCCATCAATGTTGATTATGCCGTGTTTTATAAATAAGAAGTTATTATTCTATTACAATTCCAATAATACCATATACAGGCAGGCAAGGTTCTGTAGGTTAGTTCTTAAGTTAAATTTGTATGGAAGTCGGAACTGTATACTTTATAATTGTAACCCCAGTCAAAAATTTTTTTGGGTCTCTGTGTCCATAGGACACATTTGATAACTGTTATCAAGTCCCATCCTATGCAATAATCACATAAAACATAAAAAAGTGAAAATCACCAAAAAATACACAACATATTGGGTATCACAATGTCGGTAAAAACATTTTCACTGAACAGTGAACCTTGTAAAAAAAAACAAAAAAAAAAACTTTTCACATCTGACCTAATAAAAAGCGCATAAATAGTAATCAAAAAATAACATTTACCCCGACATGATACCAATAAAAAGTACAGCCTGTCCCGCAAAAAAGCTCTAAAACAGCTATGTAAACAAACAAAAAAAAAGAATTGTTACGCCCATTGTTACATAGCGATGCAAAAACAAGCAAATTTCTCACAAAATGAGTTCTATATTCTGCAAAACAAGTTAAACATAAAAAAGATATATAAATGGGGTATCGCCGTAATTGTGATGACCCATAGAATATCGATAACACATTATTTTTATGGCACGGTGCACGTCCGGGAAAAAAATGCTAAAAACATAAACAAGAATTAATGATTTTTTTAACCACAACCAAGAAAGAGTTACCGTATATTCGCGTATAAGTTACATTTTTCAGCACAAAAAATGTGCTGCAAAACCTCACCTCGGCTTATACTCGAGTCAAGAAAAAAAACAAACAGTGTTTTTGTGTACTCACCTTCCGACACCCCCGGCAGGTCCTCTTATATACAGTGATGCTCCTGCATCGGCTCCCTGTCCCTGCGCTGTCCGTCACAGGGATCATGACGTCAGCCGCTCGCTGACATTCTACTATGTGCGCCGGCATCGGCACACACTATAATGTCAGCGAGCGGCTGATGTCATGGTGCCTTCATCGGACAGCGGGGGACATGGAGCCGATGCCAGACCATCGCTGTATAGAAGAGGACCTACTGGTGGGGGGCTATGCATCGTAAGGGGAGTACACTGTTGTTTTTTTTCTTACAGGCATTATATTGGGGGCGGGGGGGGGCAGGCTATATACTACAGGAGCTTGCAGGCTACATACTACAGGGGCAGGCAGGCTATATACTACTTGGGGCTGGCTGGCTATAAACTACAGGGGTATGGAGGGCTATATACTACAAGGGGCTGGCTGGCAATGTACTATAGGGGGCTGACAGGCTATATACTACAGGGGGCTTGATGGCTATATACTGGGGAGGCTGTGACCAATGCTTTTCCCACCCTAGGCTTGTACTCGAGTCAATAGATTTCTTCAGTTTTTTTGTGTTAAAATTAGGGGTCTGCTTATATTCTAGTACAGTGGTGGCGAACCTATGGCACTGGTGCCAGAGGCGGCACCCAGAGGCCTTTCTGTGGGCACCCACAGCACACCAGACAGGACTCAAAGAATTTTCCTCCAGTTCCAAGCAACTTAAAAGATGCTGCTTTCAGTAATATTTTGATACTTACTTCGCTACTTGGAACTGTAGGAAGAGGGAGAATGAGTAGACAGGGCCGAATTATCTTTGGAGGACCTCCTGCAGGCCCCACATTTCTCTGTGTACAGAGGGACACTGCAAATAAGCTAAAATTTCCATCTTTCAACTGTGTTGCTGTCCTCAGGAGGTAAATATGAAGTTGTTGAACAATAAGTTACAGCTTTAATTTTTGGTTAGCACTTCGCAATAAATAAAGGGGGTTTTGGGTTCAGTTTGGGCACTCGGCCGCTAAAAGGTTCGCCATCACTGCTCTAGTATATATGGTAATAAAATCAGATTATTAGCTATTGGACCCCGGCAAATGATGTACCTGAAAAGTGGTTCTCATCCACATAAAAAAAAATTCCACAATATGTTCAAATTACAAAAGAAGAAACATTTTATAGCCTTTAAAGTGTGACAATAGAGATCTGCTTTGAATAGTGCTCCTTCCTTTCTATGCCCGGCCGTGTGCCCATACAGCAGTTAACCAACACGTATGGGGCATCCTCATACTCAGGAGAAATTGAGGATCAACTTTGGGAGTTTTTATCATTTAAAACTTTTTGACGGTTTAATTTTTGGCCAAAATTAATACATTATCTTAAAAAAAAATTACAGCTTGGAAATTACACCTCCATTTTGTTTTAATCCCTGTGAAACATCTAAAGGGTTAACACACTTGTTGGTTTTTCGAACATTGATGGTTGCAGTTTCTAAAGTGACATAATTTACAGGATTTTACTGCTATTTTGGACTCTCAAAGTCACTTAAAGCTGAGGATGTGCCTCTAAATAAGGGTTTTCGTGATTTTCATAAACATGAGAAAAATTGCACCCAAAATTCTGAACCTCCTAACAACCTGAAAAAGAGAGAGGATGTATAAAAACCTGTGCCGAAATAAAGCAGACATTTGGGAAATGTTAGTTATAAAGTTACTTGTGTGCTATGGCTATCTGCCTGAAAAGCTGAACATTTTGAAATTTGAAATTGAATAATTTTTAGAAATTTTTTGCCAAATTTCCATTTTTTTCTAAAATTTTTTTCTGTTTTAACTAAACACAAAAGATATCATCAAAATGTTTCTATTTCTTTGAATTTCAATGTGTGATAAGAAAACAATCTCAAAATCTCCTGGTTATGTTAAAGCACTACAAAGGTATAACCTCCTATAATGACACAGGGCAAATTGTAAAAATCAGGCCTGGTCCTAAGGCTCTAAAATGGCTAAGACCTGAAGGGGTTAAAGTTTCAACAAGCATTTTTTTTAATAATAAAAATTTATACAGTTTTCCATAAGACTTTCTAATTTAATTACAGGCGGTCCTCTACTTTAGAACACCCAACTTGCAGATGACACCTAGTTACAAACAGAAGTCTCTGTCCACTGTGACCTCTGGTGAAGCTCTCTGGATGCTATTACTATAGTCCCAGGCTGCAATGATCAGTTGTAAGGTGTCTATAATGTAGTTTTATTGATAATACTTGGTCCCATTACAGCAAAAAATTTTGAAAAATCTCAAGGAGTCCACACAGCGTCTCAGTGTCTCACATCCTTAATCCACATCCATGATCTCCTCTATGCACCAGATATGGTTGAGAGCTTGAAGCAACATGGCTTTGGTGACTAGATTCCCAATTATGGCCCCTCTGTTCTCCATTTCAATGTCTGTCTCTTTGAACCTTATGGTACTGTTAGAGATAACCAAATACAGCTACCTTCATCAGTCCTCTAGACTTTTAATGGAACAGCAGCATGCATATGTGGCCATTGCTCCGTTCAAAAGGTGGACACTAGACAGTCCCATAGCTGTGGGAGCCATGGAGATAAGATGAGGATTACCTATTCATAATCTTCGGAGAACACCTGTAAAAAATCTACTGATGAACCATTTATTTTTCCATTGGTCAAAAATAACAACAATGACAAGTCTTTGACAAGCGCTTTATAATCTGTCCAGTGTTTGTGTGTTTTTCACATATCAATATATATTCTTTGCAACAAGTGATGCCTGAGGTGTTACAACTTTCTGCCAGTAACTGGAAAAATGACAGGAGTATTTTTATTCAGTCCTTGGCAAAAACAAGGGACAGCTGGGAGTAAAAATAAGCAACATTTTGTTTTCATCTTCTATTCTCATGATGAGTAGTGTCATGATGTGTAGGCGCTAACAGGATAGAAAGATCTTTTCATAGCTGCACTTCACAGAACACTTATAATGTACAGTACAGGCAGTCCCCGGGTTACGTACAAGATAGGGTCCGGAGGTTTGTTCTTAAGTTGAATTTGTATGTAAGTCGAAACTGTATATTTTATAATTGTAGATCCAGACGAAAAAATTTTGGCCCCAGTGACAATTGGAGTTTAAACATTTTTTGCTGTAATGGGTCCAAGGATTATCAATAAAGCTTCATTACAGACACCTTACAGCTGATTATTGCAATTTGGGACTATAGGAAAGAATTCAGAAAGCTTCACCAGAGGTCAGAGGGGTCTGTCTGTAACTATGGGTTGTCTGTAAGTCGAGTGTCCTTAAGTAGGGGACCGCCTGTATATCCTAATCCAGTGATGGCGGACCTTTTATAGACCGAGTGCCCAAACTACAACCAAAATCCACTTATTTACAGTGAAGTGCCAACATGACATTTTAAGCAGTAACTTATTGCTATCTGTTTTTGCACATCTCTCAATCATATCAGAACCTGAGGCCACATATACAGTTGAAAGAAGGAGGGCAAATTCACTCTCATTGTAGCTTCTCTCCAGGGTCTCTCTGTAGAGGAAGAATGAAGGGTCCAGCAGGATGACCTCCAAAGATATTGCAGTTCTGTCCACACCTCCTCACTTTTCCAACAGTTCCAAACAGCCAATGAAGTGTCGCTTTAAAAAAGGGCTGAGAGCAGCATCTCTTAAGTTGCCTGGAACTGCAGGAAGATTTGGTGGATTTGTTCCTTTGTGGTGAGTGCCCACAGAAATGGCTCCGATTGCCACCTCTGGCACCCGTGCCATAGATTCGCCACCACTGTCCTAATCTCTACACATGAATAGTTCATTAAATGGATTGTCTGAATGTTTCAATGAATTATACAGGGGGCTTGCGGTGGCTGTAAAGAGAAAATGAACTTGTGCTTACCTCATCCCATTGTCCCGCGTCGCCATCTTTTGGTGCCGTGCCCCTGTTAATTAACAGAGACAGGCAGGCTCCGATCAGACTACTTCCGCCCGCCTGGTACGCCCACCCGTCCCTTATACACCATTAGTCTTGAGCTCCCCCAGGCTCCCTGTATATTTTATTAAACACCTGGATGACCATATAATATATATAAGATTTGCTTTCGGTTTTATCATACAAATCTACAGTGATATATGTCTGTCGGCCCTGTGGCAGAGATTCCATTGTTCGGAGAACATCAGCAAATCCTTTTAGGACTGTTTTCCAGATTGTGCTCCATGGTGTATTAACAACTTAAGGACATGACCTATTTTTTAAGTTAAGGATGCAACACTTTATTTCCTTTTCCATTGGGGAGATAACTGCCCATTGTCTTTAAAGCCTTTTAATGTCCACGTATAAGGACCTGGCTTTTGCATGATGAATTCTTTTTTTGAATGGCATAGCTTTGGGATTACATTTACAATGCAGTTACATTTTTAGCAACTGTTTTTGAGCAGAATGGACTAAAAACAGCAATTACTGTTCCAGTTTTCTGGTGATTTAAGCTACAACAGTGTCTGACAAATAGTTTTTTATCTTTTTCTCATTGCTGTGTTTGTCATTTATTCTATATATACAAAGGACCTTCTCCCCATCTTTGTTTATAGCTGACATGGCTTAGGAAATTGAATCACCCTCTCTTTCTCCACATATATATATAGGAATGGTGGGGGTTGTATCAAGTTTAATTGTTGATAGGTGGGGTTCCAACTGCTGGAACCACCATTGATCAAGAAAATACATGTCCAGTTCTCATTAACTCATGGATCGGCAGGTCTAGCATTCGTCCTGCCACTTTATTCCTTTCATGTTATGTGCGATGATCAGCTTATTGGACAGAAAGGGGCAGATTAATCAGGCTGTCTGAAAGTGAGAATATTCTTAGTTGCCCATGGCAACCAATCACAGCTCCCCTTTGAAATATTCATGAGCACTGGTAAAAAGAAAGCTGAGCTGTAATTGGTTGCCATGTGCAACTAAGAATATTCTGACTTTCAGACAGCTTGATAAATCTGCTCCAAAGTCTTTTGCGACCTGTCTGTCACAGATTACTAATATCTCAAGGTAGAACTGCCTGTTTACTGAGGACTGAGAAGGAAAAAGGGTTCATTTGTAATAACTGTTGAAAAGAAAATCTGTCTAAGAACAGCTTTTCTTTTTTAAGGAACACCATAAAAATTGCAAAATTTGCTGTGATAGGTTACAGTATTTCTTTTATACAGGTCAAACATTTCCTCCGCGGAGTCTTGGTAATATGTTGTCTATAATGTTGAATTCACACAGACTGAAAAAATAGAATTCAGCAGAGAAACTCTTTTCACAGCGGTTGGTAAACCAAGGATAACATGTATATATTTACTATGCACGATGACTGTCGCCACAGAATCAACTCAATATATCAGTCCACCAATTCTCTCAGTGACTGCTTTTATTGCCTCATGCAATATAAAAGGCGTTTAGCTCCCCTGATAAGTAGCGTGTACAATTACTTGATGCCTCATCTGCAGTCATGCCACAGTGTGTACGTGCAGAGAGTAGAGAAGGTTGAGTGGGCAGTTGGCAGTCACTCTCTATCAATGACTGCTAGTCATTCATAAAAATACTCCAAGCCGGGAAAGGAGGAGTCTGAATGGAAAAGCATTTGATCTGTTTACTGGAGCTTTACATCATCAGATATCATGCCTGTGGTTATTGCAGTGCTGGCTCCGAGAAGTAGTGAAGCTACATTTTACTTTAAGTACGAGAGCAGCCAACAATTTTTCGGAACTTTCTGTTTGTATTTAATTCAGATATAAATGTGTTTTTTTTTTTAAAAATATTGAAAGAAGGGTTCAATACATAAAATGACTCAAGGGGTGAATAAGAAAAAACATTATTCTATATGACAATTCTGGGAAATGTATTCTGAAAAACTTATGAAGTCCCCTACATTATGCTTCTTTTACTCATGGGGTGATTGTGTAGCTGGTATAGACCCTCTTTCACTTATAGCATAAGGGCACAGGGTGGTGTTGTTAGTAGCTGGCAAACTTCCATACATTTCCTGCAGGATTAATTTGCACACTTACCATTATTCATCAATACACTATGTAATAATCTAAAGAACTTTATCACTGACAATTGGTGCTTGGCGGAAAGAGGATCCAAGGTTCAAAAGATTTTCTAAAATTAAATATGGAATTATAAAACACTTTTTTGAGGGACTTTTTTCTCACTTTGTAAAATCCAATAGTTTCTTGGTGTCTACTTTCACAAACCCTGACCAACTGCTTCATAAATAACGTGATGGGGGGATTAATTTAGGCTGACACATTGTACAGCAGTCTATATTTTCTGCTGGCACAAAGCATGGTAGCTGAACTAAGAGTTTTTTTTTTTAAATCTGGCATATGTGCATTAATGATATCTACGCCAGGCTAGACCTGGCATAGATTTAGGCTCCGGTATTCCACTGCTTACCACAGGGCTCTGGTCTGCCCTGTTCCCTGCCAAGCACAATTTTTGAAAAAGTTGTGTGAGGGTTGGAAAACCCACAACAAGTTGCAATTCCTAGTTGTGCACCAGGAATTGCAGCCAGGCATGATACCCTATTGTGTGTAATGGGCAGATACACACAGCGGGTAAAAGCGGCTGTGTGTCACCCGCTTTTTGGATGACCCTGAATGTGATACTCTCTATTGAATCAGTTGCAAAAGACCGTTCTGTTAAAAAGTAGGGCGTGTCCTAGTTAGATCACTCATAGACAATAGTTCACGAGGAACCCATAAAAAAACAGATGCCAGACTGAAGCTTGATATCAGTTAAAAAGCGGGTGTTAACATTTTCTTTCAGAATTCAGATCCCCGCTGAATTACTTTTCTCCCCATAGGACTGGCAAACAGCCAGAGGAATTATAGTATTACATAGATATCAGGCTGTTTTAATAGAACTTTAGTCGTATAGGTCACAACTAATAATGACAGATCCAAACTAGTGTAAATGCAGCCTTATTCTTTATACCAGAATATACCAGATCATGGCTCAAGGTCAAAAGCTGGCTTCTTTTAAGTGATACTTTTGTCACTATGCACTTGTCAAATGTATCATGGTAATATCACAAGCATTAGCACTTCAGAAATGACACAGAATCCCAAGACGGAGGTCTGAAAGTGCTGGTTCAGAATACCGACAAAGAGAGATTGCTTTGTTGTGTTCTATTACAAACTAATGTTAGGTCTCTTATCATTGCTTTATTGTACCCAAATCAATTTAGGAAAATGTAGATATACAAAATAAAATTGTACTCATTAATTACATAATCTAATCTCAAATTTATTTTTAAATCTCAGGAGTCCGTGCTGAGCTAATCTAGATGTTTAAATTCCTGTATAGAATTTCTTATTGTTTGGCTACATAAAGAGCAAAACAAAGACCGAGATCTGAATCAATTTTGGCTAGATAAACACTTATATCAGTACAGTACTTGCTACTTTGCCTTCCATACATGCTCAGTTACTTACAGCTGGGTCCTGCCAGGAAGGCAGAACCCGGCGGGGAGAGAAGCCTGCATCCTCGGGTCACTCGGCGGGACCCGGGGCAGCGGCAGGAGGGATCGGATGCCCCGGTAAGCACACCAGGGGGTCCGATCCACGCGGGACACACTTGCACGCCGCGGTCATGCTTGACCGCGGCGTGTAAGGGGTTAAACACCCGGGATCGGAGTTTTTCTGATCCCGGGTGTTAGTGCCGGGTCTAGGCTGTGATATCACAGCCCGACACCGGCACCAGCAAGACCCGGTGTCCCGAAATCTTCTTCTGACGCGCCGCCGTAGAAAGGCGTACGCGTCAGAAGAAGTTCCCCTAATGACCGCCGTAAAAAGCCGATACGGTGGTCATTAAGGGGTTAACCATTCATGACTACCATAATTCCTTATTGTGCATAGCCTGTATAGATAACGAGTGGATAGATGGAATGACAGTGTCCCACTTCAAATGACTGTATCTTCTGAACAGTCGCACAGTTCTGGTGTCATATTTAAGAATAGAATCTCCCCATTTTATAATATCATTATTTTTCTGGGTGCCACAGAATCAGAGATATGTTAAAGGGGGTTTTCCCTGAACGAAAGTTCTCAAATTTGAATCCCTAGTGATGTTTACGCAAGGGACTTTCTAAGCGCGCACTTCATGATTCCTTGTGCTATGAGATGCAGTGTGCTGACAATGTAATTAGTGTCATAGTACAGGCAGAAAAAAGTAAATATGACAGGAGCTCGTGATTCTTCTTATTGTCTATTTTATAAAAACAATTCCAAAGGCTTTCAAACGACGATCCACTTCGTTCTGGGGTATTAGCACAATCAAAGGATCTTCCTTAAAGGGAACCTGTCACCAGGAGACCCATTTTTAGCACTCCCCCAGTCCCCACAGAGCATAGTACATACACTGCCAAAGTGTTTTTGTATAAAAAATTGGTTTTAAAGAAAAAAAGATATGCTATATTGTACCTTTCATTAGCATGTGCTGTGTGACTAGGCAGTTGCCAAAAGGGTGGGTCTCCCCACACTTGGGATTGGCTGTAGAGGAGCAGGGGGCGTCGCTAAGCAAAGTGATGGGTGTTTTCATATATTTGAAAAGGTCACATGGAGAAGCTGTTCCCCAAGGGTGGGGGGAAACTACTCCTTTCCAGACCCTCCCTTTTGGCAACTGCCTAGTCACACAGCAGATGCTAATGAAAGGTACAATATAACATATCTTTTTTTCTGTAAAGCCAATTTTTTATACAAAATCACTTTGGCAGCGTATGTACTATGCTCTGTGGGGACTGGGGGAGTGCTAAAAATGGGTCTCCTGGTGACAGGTTCCCTTTAAGAATAAGCCACTGTTCAGACAGCAGATGCTATTTCTCGATACACATTCATATCGTAGTATGTTGTTTAAAACATACTCACAAACGTTAAAAATGCACTTATAAAACCTCAATGCGGACGCCAGTTTCACATATGTGCATTTTTAACTTCACGTTTGTGAGTTACTACGCTTTGCATGTGTGAATTTCTTCTAGAGTTCTGCTACAATCATATATACTGGATGCTAACTATCCAGTTTATACCTAATATTTCTGTAAGGTTGTAAAGATTTGCCTTTGAATTGCAGTATTGTGACAGGTAGTTTTTTCACACTTTGGCTCATAGGATTGTGTATGGTGATTTCTGCACATATCACTCTTATGAAATGTAACATTTATTATTTTAGCATAACCCCGAAGAAACAAATGCAATTAAGAAAATAATAACATTTCAAACTTTGTGGTTTTAATTAAAATTAAAATTGGTGGTACATTCCCTGTTGTGTCTAATAGATGTACACACCAGGCTAATACAGTCTTCAGCTTTTGTTTTATTTAGCCTTTTAACTTAGCAGTTTTTTATGTGGCCACTTCAATGCTTCACTAATATATGGCAGGATGCTGTTTCACTTGAATTTCGACATTGTTTTCTATGACTCATTATTCTTCTTTAACATTGTGAAGTTAAGGAAGATCCATTGGAAAATAGTTCAAGGGATCGGCAATGAATTTTCACAGCTGTGATCAAAACCGCATTGCGATGTAGCATGGAATTTGTCA
The DNA here is from genome assembly GCF_040894005.1 of Engystomops pustulosus. Taxonomy (NCBI): domain Eukaryota; kingdom Metazoa; phylum Chordata; class Amphibia; order Anura; family Leptodactylidae; genus Engystomops; species Engystomops pustulosus. The sequence continues at coordinate 131,643,036 of NC_092413.1, read as the reverse complement.
GGCTTCTTATTTCAGTGATTCCATAAAGTTGCACAGTTGGAAATAGCAGAACACCTTTACTTTTGTTATATCAAGGTGAACTAGCCTCACAGAAACACAGTGCAGGAGACTCTTATGTTAGCAATTTTCGAATGGGCAAGTTTTTCTAAAAGTTGAAGAGACATTATTGAAAAAATGGCAAAATAATGATTTCCTCCTGCTGTGAACCATTTTTATATAGTTCCTAGAACACACTAGAAGAAAATGGGAACTTCATGTTTTACAGTTTGGCATTCAAAGGAAAGTTATATCTTTTACTTGTTTGAGTTGGTACATTGACATCTTTCCCTATTGAATGCAGTCCATGGCATGAATAATTACAGAAGGATAAGACATTTATATTTATATCCATCATTTTATCTAGAGGCTCCACCTTATTACATTTATAGCATCTTTATAAGTGAGTCATGATCAAGAAGATCAATAATAATAATATAATGCCAGATTATCTTTTCTCTTTTCGTTGTGTTTCTCCTACTTTTAACATAAGAACTCATTGACACTTGGTTACCATTTGACGAGATTCCAATTGCATCTAGAAGTTTTGGGTTATGCAGGGGCACACCTCTTTGAAGATGGAAATAGTAACCTATTGTCAGTTTAGTTTCACCTTTGTATGTTTTAACTATCTTAAACAATAAATACTCAGCAGATGCCATAAACATTTGGAAGATGGGTTCCTACCCTGTGGTTCATTATTTAAGAGGGAATGATTTGGCACACTAAACCAACACTCAGTCGTTCTGGACCTGTTATTTAGGCCCACATTTATTAAAGTGTTTTCAGGATCTGTTCTTCTTTTAGCTTCTTATGCTCTGTTTTTTAAGAAAACAAGGTTTTAAAAATCATGCAAATAAGCCTGAGGGGCTCCAGGTTGCATTTGCAACTATGGAGCCTGGATTCCCTCAGGCTCATTTACATAATTTTACCAACGCGCGTAGTAGTATGGTGCACGTCGGGTCCCAGTGCATGGGGAGGGCTCATGGGCTGAGCCCTCTCCATAGCCGGTAAGTATTTGCTGAATATTGCCGCTTTCTCAGGCGCTATTTCGTCGACTGCTGCCGGCAGCTTCAAAAAGATGGCAGAGCATGGGCGCCGCCATCTTGCCGAGGATCGCTGCTCCCCGTGACATCATTGGCGAGCGGCGGTCCATCGCCATGACAACCTCTGGTCTTCCAAAGACCCGAGGCTGTCTCGTTTTAACCCTCTCATTACAATGTGCTATCAGCACATTGTAATGAATGAGGAGGAATATCCCCATATATGATAGGATCGATCAGACAACCTGGGTTAAAGTACCTTAGGGAGTGTGAAAAATAGTAAAAATTAAAATTAAAAATATAAAAATTCTAAACACCCCCCATTCCCTAGAACTGAAATAAATATAAATAAACAGTAAAAATCATAAACACATTAGGCATTGCTGTGTCCGAAAATGCCCAATCTATCAAAATATAATAACCGTTTTTCACTGCGTTTTTCATAGCGCCCAGAGTCGAAAATGGCACTTTTTTGCAATTTTAAAAAATAGTCGCAAAAAATGACACCACCCACAGGTCCATACAACGAAGTATGAAAAAGTTATTAGCGCCAGAAGATGGCAAAATCAAAATCAATTTTTTTGTACAGGAGGTTTTAATTCTTGTAAATGTATGAAAACATTATAAAACCTATATAAATGTGGTATCCCCGTGATCGCACTGTCCCAAATGTGGTTTTTCACCATTTTCACTGTATTTGGCATACATGGAAAAATAAAAAAGTTATAGATTTTTGAAGGTGGGGAGTGAAAAATGGAAGTGAAAAAACTAAAACGGGCTAGGTCGTTAAGAAGCTTTTTTTTGTAAAAACCAGGGCGTATGAAGGTAAAAGAAGAGCAGATCCTGCCAGAGAGGGAACACATCGCGATGTCAGTGTGCTTGGTTTACAATCCATGATCCTAGTGGTAGATGTCCTTTAAGGAGAGCTATGGGAAAAGTTTAGATGTTTGTAAGATTTTTTTAAGGGGCTACAAACCGTTATGTGTAACAGAAAGCAAAGTTTAGCGAGCAGAGTTCACCAGTATGCAGTTAAATGATCTCTATTTAGTCCATAAGTCACAAAGCAATTATCCAACATCCAATATAGCAACTTTTCATGCAGAAAAATGACAATAAATTAAAATGTGTTATGTGGTATCTTACACATATCTTACAATGTGTTATATTGTTCTTTTACAATAGTTTTTTGGTGGTAGCAAAAACTATGCAGTATGCATTATTTTAATTCTGTATTTAATTTCATGAATTATGTTTAGAGACCAAGACTTGTTATCCAAGAACTTAGGCATTTACATTGCTCTGTAATTAAACAGAAGACTATGATTTCCCTATTAGTAAATACTGCCTTGGCAGACTCCCAAACTACTGTGACAGTAACTTAAAGAAAAATTGGGACTGGCTTTTAATGTAGTACTAATAATAGGCGCTGTCACCCTTCATAGAGAAGATTAAAACTATCTAATTATTCTCCCTTTTAAATGTTTTAATTGTTTAAAATCCCTAATTTTCCATTTGGATTAAAGATTAATCAGTAGTTGTGTTCATGAAGAGCGCATCACTATGTACTCTGTTATTTAAACTATTCTTATACAGTTCTGGAAATTCTAATGATGACTTTAGACGTTCGTGTTGTTGTATCTTTTAGTACTGACTCTAAGGGCACCTTTCAAGAACTGTCATCACCTGATATTCAACAGATTATCAGCTCACCACAGATGGAAACAAAGAGAGCCCACTACACTATGTGAGCCCTTGTGGGGTTTAACAAGGGTTCACATACCCCTGGATTATTCTCCTCTGAATGTAACATGGAATGATTTTAATTCACTGGAAGTAAGCAGTACACAACAGCAAGCAGAGGTCTGGAAAATCATGATACAGAAATGGCATAACTTTTCATTATACAGACTTACAGAAGGAAAAAAAAACTTGTTTCCTTCCTTGCAGAGTACAAATAAGCATGTGCTACCCATTATGAATTAAGAGTATCACATGGACACCATCTGACTCTATGGCATGTGGGTGGTGCCATGATTTATTGGCAGCTACAGGCAGTCCCCGGGCTACATACAAGATAGGGTCCGGAGGTTTGTTCTTAAGTTGAATTTGTATGTAAGTCCAAACTGTATATTTTATAATTGAAGTTCTAGACAATTTTTTTTCTTTTGTCCCAGTGACAATTGGAGTTTCAAAATTTTTGCTGTAATTGGACCAAGGATCATCAATAAAGCTTCATTACAGGCATCTTACAGCTGATCATTGCAGTCTGGGACCATAGTAGAGCATCCAGAGAGCTTCACCAGAGGTCACAGTGGGCAGAGGGGTCCGTCTGTAACTATGGGTTGTCTGTAAGTCGGGTGTCCTTAAGTAGGGGATCGCCTGTATTTACATTTCATGTATTTGGCATTTGCCACACCCAAAATTGGCTTGGATAAATGGACTTTAGACGGGCTAGGACAATTCTCGAGCTGATTTTACAGTCTACCACTATCCCAAGTTTTTTTGCAGCAGATTTGTAATCTGTCACTTTCATTTTATAGTTAGAAATTGAAGGAAGGATTTCTTGATAAACAGTAATTGTAAATTTGACTTTATCTGCAAGAGTTCATAAGGGCAAAACATCCATGTCCGGCACGAGTAGTAGTTGCACCCTCATGTCTCAGTAATACAGAATTTTTTATTCACCTGTCTTCAGGCAGATTGGCACTGCTCTGGTTGAGCCGTGAATCACACTGTGCAGTGCTAGTGATATACACTGTGAAACATCATAGTGATATTCAGTAACAAGTATCATAGTGAAATATAGTGATAAGTAGTCCCTGCTTCCCCACAGAACCAGATCGCCTAACTGATATGTTGATGTATGTTTACTGTGATCAAAGGAGTCCTTTCCTGGACACTGTGGTCAGTCCATTAAGCAGCCCTTACATTGGGATATGACCTGAGCTAGTATCTATTTTTTCACTCTCTGTCTCACATTTTCTTACTTTCTTTCACATGTAGTTATGACCAGGGCTGTGGAGTCAGAGTGGTAATAAAATAAACTGATTCCGACTCCACAAACATAATAAACTATAACATTTTCAACATTTCTTTAAATGTTTGTTCTGTTCCTGATGTAAGGATTTAGGCCAGGTGTGAGCGACATTAGTCGGTCCAAGTGCCACATTGTCATACTGCCCAACTTTAAGGGGATCAGTAACCATTACCCTAGATGCACCACAACCATATTACAGGATAAAATGCCACTACAGAAATAAGAATTGCTACAACACAGCAATAAATACCACCCCAGAAACCAAATACGGCATTCAGAGCATATAATAATATAATTGGAGACCATTTAGCAGGCTTAAAATACTGGAGACCCCCAGAGCATAAAACTACTAATACTGGAGCAGACAAGTACTTACCACTCCCGGGTCCTCTTCTGAGGGCATTCTGCACTGGGTCCTGACCTTGACGCATACAATCAGTGTCAGAAGTCACAGAGTGAAGCTGCAGCTGTACTCACTGCAACAAGGCCTCCTGCACCAATTAATTCTTCCATCAGTAATGTTACATCATTATACAAGTGCTCATTGTACTCTGATTGTCAGCAGGGTGTGGACTGCAACTTATGGTTTGAGAGTCTGCATGTGGTCTGTCAACGCATCCTGTGCACCCCTGATACCCCTTTTAGTTGAGATGGGTGTGTGCTGCACTTTATGTACATGCTCAGGAGTGAAGCTCCTCTGCTATAGATTATAGAAATAAGGCACTAAGAAGAAATGCCCGCATTTATCTCAAGCACTGAGTGACTAGAAAAACAGGACTACAGAGTCGGAGACGTGACCATTTTTGTGGAACTGGAGTCGGAGTCGAAATTGAGGAAATTGGAGTTGGAGTTGGAGTCAGAGGTTTGGCTTCCTGACTCCACAGCCCTGGTTGTGACCCTGTGGCTTATTGTTAAAACCTTATTCTGTTATGGTTGGGAAATAGTTTTTGCACCAACAAAGATAAAATTCTTGTAAAATAATATGAAAAGGAAAAAAAAAATTAGTAATGATCTGATCTACCGCTGGTTAAGTAGCAGTACATATGAGATAAGTAACTATATTTGTCTGAATGAGAACAATGTTATTTACTATCTTTAGTCGTTAATCGGCAACAAAAGGAAATAGAAGGCAAGTGTAAAAATTGCTGTAATCAGCAGATGCTAAAACATAATACTACAAGACCTCTAGACATAATGTGCTGCCCCTTAATTATTTATGTCTCTGCTACTTAACATTAATCTTTATTGATCCATTTTTCCTTTTGGGCTTTACATTGTGTGTCCATTAATTTTTTACGTTCCAGGAAGTGTGAGTTTCTGTTATCTGTAGCAGTTTCTGCATACATTTTTAGAATATGGAACACATCAAATATGTAGTTTAGTGAAAGCTAAGAAGAATAGGATGGGATACAGTGGTTAAAAATAAAATAATTGCCGTTTATTTATAGCATCATTACCAGCCTTGTATGTGTTGGCATTGTTATGAGGAATGTAGTGAACTCTTCTTTCACAGGGATGCTTCTATTTTTGTCAGTAACTCACTCGGGATCCACTCGGAAACAATCACACTACCAAAGACATTTTACCTCTTTTTCATACCATGCTGCATAAGTAGGAGTGTTTTGCTTCTCGACTAATAAACAGATGTAACAGATCGGTTCAATCATGAACTTGATTGAACTTATGGTTAAAGAGGACCTGTCACCTCTAAAAACTGCACTAGGGTCTGGTTACTAAAGTAAGCAGTGCCTAGTGCTACACCATATGTCGCAGTGTTACACTGTTAGCGTTATCGGAAACCTCCAATAACGCTATCAAACACTGCAGCGCTGTACAATTTGGGGCGGAGACTGCTGCATGAAGCTTGGCAGTCTTCGCGCTGCCTCTCCCCCGGACCACCCTCCTACTCCATAGGCCGAGGTTGTTCCCCTCATGAATACGCCCGACCACTTACAGCACGGTCCAGCGTGTTCAATTGTACAGCGCTGCGGAGGTTTCAGATAACGCTAGCAGTGTAACACTGCGGCATATGCTGTAGCACTAGGAGTTGCTTACTTTAGTAGCAGTTTTTAGAGGTGACAGGTCCTCTTTAAAGTTTTCCTGCAACGAGATTCGATGTCACTGAACCAGTAGCATCTCTATATGTTCTATATGGGGTTCAAGGCCTCAAACCTTATGACACCAGTCCTAAAGTTCATTTTTGATTCTGCAAGAGAAGAGTTACAACTCTCCACCACTACATTTACATATAAATACCATGTAAAGTATGTAAAACACAAAAAACGTACATATTTGGTATCACAGTGTCCGTATTAATCTGTACAATAAATCTAAATGAATATTGAAACTTGTGAGCAACGTAAAAAAAAAACCACAAACAACTTCCCGTAATATATAATTTTTCATTAAATACCCTCATCAAAAAGCGATAAAAAAATGATGTGCCCCAAAATGATACAACTGAAAAGAAAAACTCTTTTCGCAAAAAATAAGCCCTCAATCAGATCTGTCAACAGTAAAATACAGAAGTTATACCCCTGAAAAGTTGTTGATACTAAAAAAATTTGATTTTCTACTATTTTTTTTTTTTTTGAGCAAAGATAAGAAACTTTATTAATGAGGTATCACCGTAATTGCAGTCAACCGAATAAAGAATAAAAGATAAAATATTATTTTTATGTTACGGTCATTGGGCAAAAAAAGTGCTAAAAACCAAAAAAGAAGTTAATTATTTTGTTTGTGTCCCCCTCAAATTTGTTAAAAAAATCTTGTGAATAAGCTATAGACCCCCAAATTAATTATCTATACATTGAATCTCACCCCCCAAATAATAAGCCTCATATGTTCACATTACCCAAAAAAAAAGTACAATGTATGGTACAATGTGATAATATAAATCTGCTCTGAATGGCGCTGCTTTTATTCTATGCCCGGTTGTGCGCCCATACAGCAAGTTACCACCACACATGGGGTATCGGTACACTCGGGAGAAATGGGGCATCAAACTTTGCAGAGCATTTCATCATTTAAATCATTGTGAAAGTGTCATTTTTCGCCTAAATGCATGTATTTTCCAAAAAAATAGTCAATAGTTCCTACATCGCACTTACATTTAGTTTGGTGTGTAATTTCTATAGTGGGGTAATTTGGGTAGGGGGGGTTATTATTTTTTAGGCTTTTCAAAGTCACTTGAAAGTTGAGTTGTCATTCAAAATGTGAGTTTTGTCAATTTTCATGAAAATGAGAAAAATCGCACCTAATCTTCTAACATCCTAGAAAAATGAGAGGACACTTAAAAAAACTGTGTCATAAAGCAGACATTCCAGAAATGTTAGTTATCAAGCTTTTTGGGTAGCTTTTTTTTTTTTTCAGAACAAACATAAAACTTAGCACTTACATTTTACAACTAACATGAAGTACAATGTGTCATGAGAAAACCTTCTCAAAATCAACTGGATATGTTAAAGTGTTCCAAAACTATAACCAATTCTGGTGCAACGAGATAACTAAATAACTAAAGAACCTAAATAACCTTTCTAGATTTATTCTCAGTGGCCCACATTTACTAAGGGCCGTGTGACAGTTTTCTGTGGGACTTTGCACGTTCTCTTCTGTGCACACTGCTTGTACTGGTATTTACGAAGTGTCTGAGGCACTCTGTGTGTGTGTGTGTGTGTGTGGGGGGGGGGGTTATTTTATTATATTCCACTTCTCTGGTGTCTTAAGTTGCAGACATTTTCCTAATGCTTTGTTGTACTTTATGGGTCCATGCAAGCCATTAATGTCCAAACTTGTATTTTTCTCCTCATATAAGTACACACATCTAATAGTAATGCAAAGTGCATTTACAGGCAGTCCCTGGGTTACATACAAGATAGGGTCTGTAGGTTTTATTCTTAAGTTGAATTTGTATGTAAGTCGGAACTGTATATTTTATCATTGTAATCCCAGCGAGAACTTTTTTGGTCTCTGTGACAATTGGATTTGGGTTGTCATAAGAACCAGGATTAACAATAAAGCTTCATTACAGACACCTGTGCTAACTGTTACAGCTGTTTATTGTAGACTAGGACTAAAGTACAATAAATTACCAATATCCAGAGGTCTGTTTGCAACTAGGGGTCGTATGTAAGTCGAGTGTTCTTAAGTAGGGGACCGCCTGTATTTGTATGTTAATGTTATAAAATTCAATAAAAATAAACATGATTAAAAAAAAAGTGTGTCTGGTGCACAAGACACAATTGTGGCGATTCAACATTTTGTGGTGCACAATGGACTACTCATCATGCAAAACAGATTTCGGCTCTGAAGGGGTGTTCCAGTGCTCAGTCGGTCTGTGCACTACATTTATTATGCCGATTTCTACAGAGTTGTGTGTATGTTGAAGGTGCACCCACAAAAAACTGGTGCACTCTGTCAGAGCAGTGCAGGGGGCTCCAGATTCATGAAGAACGTTTGACACAAGTCATGAATCTATCGCCGTCTACACACTACTAAGGTAAACTGCACATAGTGCAGACTGCACTGTTCTTAGTAAATGTACCCCGGTGTATTTCACACTTCAAGTGCATGTACTAAGGAGTGAGGAAATTAGGAAGTAGGAATACCCTTCTTTGTATTGTTTTTATAGGTTGTTGGCTTGGACTGAATTATTACTTTTTAAAAGTCTAATGGACTGTTAACATTGAGTGTTTATGATAAAACCCTGAAAGTTATGTATCTACTACATCTTACTACAAAAGGGAATGAGTCTTCCTTCTAGGGATCAGGAGAGTATCAAAAATTTACCCTAATTTTTTTTTTCATTATTTTCCTTGCAGCCCAGTGGCCTGTTCTCTGAGTCTGGCACATGAATCAAGATTTAGGCCAGCAGCGCACAACCATGGAGAATAGGCAGTTTTTGCCTATTAATCTTTTTTAGTTGTCTTGTGTCTGTTTATGTTTTGTAGTTTGAAGCTACTTTGCACTGAACATTTTTGGGGCTGAAAAGATTTCAGTCTTAATTAGTACCACATTTATCATGGGCTTTGGACTCTACTTAGTAAGGAAAGGGGAATAGCCTCATGTAAGGGGGCATGGCATCACTGGTAAAGAGTCATGTTCCAAAATTATGTAGTTCCTTCAGAATTTTGCTGCAGTTGTAGGCATACCACTTACAGGACACTACTCTCTAGTGTACCATTGAGACTTTCCATCAGGTAGCACTGGGTAAGTGTAAAAGGCTTAAGAATCTCTCATCTGGAGAGAAGTGATTAACAAAGAAACCTCTCAGGGTGCAGTCACACATGGTGTTTGTATTGCGTTTACAACCATAATGCAAATGCCCAGGGGCTTGCCCACCTGGTCGCATATGCGTTACCATTGAAATGCATGCAATCGATAATTGGCACCCAGTGTTGTTTGAATGCAAGATATCGGTTGCTGGTTACCAATCTCATGCATTTCAATGGAAACGCATATGTGATCGGACCAAGCACCACATGTGAAGGTGATTTTGCAGTAAATTGCTCATACTGTGTATTACAGTTATGTGCCCTTTTTTTTACTTTTGTTTATTCCATTGGTTGATCCTTAGACCTATTTTCTTTTCTTTTACAGAAGGCTGCATCAACAGTTTGAAAGCTATAAAGAACAAATCAGAAAAATAGGAGAGGACACTCGTCGTTACCCTGGAGAACACAAGGATGATGCGCCAACATGTGGCATCTGTCACAAAACAAAGTTTGCAGATGGCTGTGGACATTTATGCTCTTACTGTCGAACAAAATTTTGTGCCCGTTGTGGAGGACGTGTTTCACTTCGGTCCAATAATGTAAGTTTGCTTTACCTGAAATGTGCTTATTTTCTTTCATGTTGTCAAAAAAAATACGTTAAGATGCCGGGCAATAATGGTACAATGGAATAAGGAGAAATGTGGCCCTTATTTTTGAGTTTTGTTAATGGTGGATGAACTTCATTGATCATACGTAGAATATTGCCGTGGGTTCTAAAACTGCAATGTCAACCATTTTACGCTGTAGGATTTTTGTAAATTCTCATCCATTTGAAGTGACTTTAAATGGCTGCTTGTTACTACCAGCAAATTCTGCTGCAGCTAATTAGCAGCAGTTACACACGATAATTGGCATCCAAGCTGCCAACTGTGTTTTGTAAGACCCGTGGAGAGTGTTTTAACGGCTACGTTTCACATGTCACATTTTGACTGAGGTACAGCCATGGGTAGGTAGCTTGAGAATCAGTAGGCAACTGGATTCCAGCACACAAAGGAATGGGGCACAATTATACCTTACCTATGTGTTACGGCATACTGTTGCCTCTTGATTTCCAACCTACCTACACACAGCCGTTGTGTTTTAAAAAGGGAGGACCTCAGCCACAACATCACGCAATGTATGCGAAACTTGGCTGTTAATAAAGAAACACTCTTAATTGCATATCAATGTGCTTTGGTTTTACTTGGCAATTGAATTTGGGAAGGAACCCTAATCCACAGCACCCACTGAGAAGTGCAACTGTACATTTTGAAATGATTAATATCCCTGGAGATCTGTGTAACCGAATCTTTGTGTGTGTTGCCTATATCAGTTGGACTGTGAAAAATTGATTAATATTCCAGCTGGGCTTGGAGACTTAAAGGGCACCTACCACCCCAATTATACCTATAAAGTTAGATCGGGTGGTAGGTGGATGAATGGGACGTGAGGAGAGCCCTTTTTTGGGCTAATCCTCACGTCCCGGCTATCTTTTAGAAAAGTTTAATGCCGGCATATGTAAATTTTTTTATGCAGCTACTGGGGAGTGGAGTAGCCGGACATGAGGTTACAAGTCACGGCTACTCCACGTCCCAGTAGCCACGTTATTCCGCCTACCATTTAATCTTCGGCGTGCAGCTCCTCGTAGCTGCGCGCACTCGTCCTAGTCCCCGGCATACTGCGCGGCCGCAGATGCAGGGGGACTCGGACGAGGGCGCGCAGTAGCCGTGACTTGTAGCATCATGTCCGGCTACTCCACGCCCCCGTAGCCGCATAAAAAAATGTACATATGCCTGCAATAAACTTTTCTAAAAGATAGCCGGGACGTGAGGATTAGCCCAAAAAAGGGCTATCCTCACGATCCATTCATCCACCTACCACCCGATCTACCTTTATAGGTAGAATCGGGGTGGAAGGTGCCCTTTAAGGAGTGTTTGATTTTTGCATTAAAACTCTTCCTCTGCTCCTCCCCTCTGCTCCTATGCCTACTACTGGTTTTATGTAAAGGAGAGTGAAGGAGCGGTGCTCTACTCAGTGAAGGGATCTCACACATCAGTGTTCTCCAGTGCTCCTAGCCCAGCTACAATCCTGTAATATAAATTATTTTCGTACAGTCCTCTACGAAACTACACTGTTGCCAATGGGACCTACAACCCATGAGAAATAGATTCTTGTACTACTTATCATCAGTGTCCTAAACTATCCTATGCAAGTCTGTGGGATTGTGTTGTAGTCTCCCCCATTAATGTTTATGAGGCAACAAAAAACCCCTCAATGTTTATATTTGGAAAATAAGGGGTCAGCATCCTTCTATTTTTACGGATGCATAAAAAAATCAAGAGATGGCACACGGACAAGAAGGCCTCGAGGCACAACTGGTGTTTTTTATTATCAGCAAAGCTCCAGACAAGCCACATCCTTTTACCATTTTACCATTTTCCATTACCATTGAGTTTACAAATAAGTGAAAAAAATCATTTATGTAATGCCATGGGATGTTTGAGTGAAAGGAACTATACAAAAAGTACAGTATGCCAGTTATTAAACATAATAAATTTACCCCTTCAAAGAAGACCATATCCAGAGTTGGTGAGTGATAAATAACTTGGACATTTTATAGATAAAAATGGTGTAAAAATCTGGTATAAAATGTATGTGTGCCAATATCAATGGCTACAAATGGAACATCCAACAGCTGGAACATCCAATAGCTATTTGTAAGAGCTTAGAACTCAGAAACTTAAAAACAATCTCTCTCTCTCATATATTAAGTGTTTAAGAATTGATCAAAAGTTGGACAAAAAACTACTAATGTGTGGGTGTCATCAGGAAAATGCCATTTGAGGAAAACTCTGTCAATCCCATAGTATCTTTCTCTGGTTAGTCGGTGTAACGACCGATAGTACTCAAGGCACTAAAATGCCATGGCTATCCTCAGATCAATATTCCTAATGGATGTGTATGAACCCTCTTCTGTAGACCTTCTAAACAATTATTTTGTTTACTTGAGGGATGCAAGAGCTTATAATAAACTGGCAAGTAAAGTGAGTAACTTTGACTATTTGGTTTCATTGGCACCAATGAAGTTTTTAAAGTTAATTGGTTGAAAGCAAGAAAAAAGGTTTATGGTTAAGGTTCTGAACAGTGGTCTGAAGAAGGACAACCAGCGCATAATTAAAGGAAAGATGGACTCTCAAGGCTAGCCCATATTGGACAATCTAAAAGAAAAGTTGAGGAAAGTTTAAGGCTGACAATGATAACAAGACGGCATTGTAGCTTGCAAAGACTCATCAATCTGCCCATGGTGACCCTTGTCCACTGCTACAATTGACTTCAATAGGCACATGTACATCAGAACTTGCACCATGTAGCAATGGAAGAAGGTGACCTGGTTTGATGACATTTTATTTGACATCAGGCGGATGGCCAGTTGGGTGTGTTAAATTCCTAAAGGAAAAGGTGGTACCATGCATGCAAAGAATAATAGAGACATTGTGTGTGCCATTCATGATATTATTAGCAAAAAAAGTACATCTCACATAACCAAAACGTGTTGAGGCTTCACTTTACCACTTACAGGACCCAAGGATCTGCTGTACTTAGCTTAGTACCATATATAGGAGACTTTTCAAAGTCTTCTAAATTTCATTACTTGTCATGTTTGAGCTTTTTTTTGGCACAATAGGTACTTATACAAATTAGCTGCCTAACATTGTGCATAGAATTAATGCTGACTTCCTATTCAATGTTATACATACATTTCAGCCATCCACTCTACAGTATTAATGTCCACATCCAAAGCTGCTATCTAAAGGGTTGTGTTATAGAAACTTTAGCCCAAATGAAAGGAGTGCTTAAACTGTTTGTCCAGTCACAACAAGATAGTCCCAATCCTGTTGATAGATTCTAACTTGCTGATTGTTTGGGTCTCAGAGGTGGGACCACCATGGATCCTGAGAACATTGTACCTCAAACGAATAGAGCAGAAGGGCGCACCTGTGACTGTTATCTATGTCGCTCCATTCTTTTGGATTGTAATGGTGGTACAACAAACCTCCATTCTGGTGATCTGTGGCGGTCAACCACTGAAACCCCATGTGAATAGAATAGAACTTTTTGTTACTGGACAACCCCTTTAACCCCCCGCCCCACCACTGTTGCCAGTTAAGAACTTTAGTCTCTCTTACTGGTAAAAGGTTCTTTAACTGGGATATCCCTTTTAATTCAGGTTAGAATAAAAATATTATAGTGGATTGTGATTTCAACCCGCGCTATGTTTCGATTAAAGAATTAAAGATAGCAAAGTATCAGTCTTGTATACCGTAAGGTAAGCATAATAACACATAAATTCAGTTATTAAATAGCTTTATCTATGAGAAATATATATATATATACACACTGTTGTAGTCTAAACAATTCTTTTGTTTACTTGAGGGGTCACTTATACCTTAGACATAAAATATGCATAGATAAACATAAGTAGACAAAAAACTAAAACATAGTTGTCTTTCTCCTTGTCAAGTAGGTATAGCACATAACTGTGTACTTACAGTGCCTTGCAGAAGTATTCAGCCCTCTTGTACTTTTCTACCTTTTGTCACATTTCAGGCTTCAAACTTTAAGGAGACCTACCATCTCGGATAGACCAATTAAGGTAGATACGATGGCAGGTTCAACTAATGAATGACATGGGAGCCCTTTTTAGGGCTAATCCTTGAGTGGCCTGTAACTTTATAAATCTTTTATTGCCCTAATATGCAAAAATATGAAAGAGGCTACTTGGGCGTGGAGTAGTCGGAGATGAGGCTACATGGCGCGGCTACTCCACACCCCAGTAGCCTCTTTGGATCCTCCTCCTTCAGTGCGCAGCTCCTGGTAGCTGTGCGCACACGTCCCTGCTCTGAATAGTCTTTCTATGCAGAGTTGGCGGCTGCACGTATTCGGCTGCGAAGCCAGAGCTAGTGCGCATGCTTAATAGCTCCGGTTTCGAAGCCAAGTATGCGCAGCCGCTGGCTCTGCATAGAGGGTCCATGCAGAGCGTGGATCAAGATATCATAGTAGGAGGCTACTGGGGCGTGGAGTAGGTGGGCCGTGTAGTTTCCGTGAGACTACTGGGCCGTGTACGCCCCAGTAGTCTCTTTCAGATATTTGCATATTAGGGCAATAAAAAATGTATAAAGTTATAGGCCACTAAAGGATTAGCCCTAAAAAGGACTCCCATGTCATTCCTTAGTTGAACCTGCCACCGGATCTACCTTAATAGGTAGATCCGAGATGGTAGGCTTCCTTTAACCCCTTACTGACATGTGACGTAATACTACGTATTACGGCATATTGCAGCAAAGGCTTACCGGTAACACCCGCGATTGGTGCCAATACCGATCACGGGTGTTTTCCTGCTGATCACCGCCGGCGAAGCTGCCGGTGGCTTCAAAAAGATGGCGCCGCCATCTTTCTGAGGATCATCGCTCCCTGTGACATCATCGGGGAGCGGCGATCCGTCACGATGGCAGCCTCGGATCTTCCGAAGACCCAAGGCTGCTTCGGGTTAAATCATTCATTACAAAGTGCTATCAGTAACATCCTTGTATACTGTAGTATGGCAGTATATGATAGGATCGTACAGACAACTTAGGTTTAAAGTACCCTAGGGAGTCTGGAAAATAGTAAAAATAAAAAAAAGTTTAAAAAAATTATAATAAAAAATCCCCCTAAAAACTCAAATCACCCCCCTTTCTGTAGAACTGATATAAATATAAATAAACAGTAAAAATCATAAACACATTAGGGAACACTGCGTCCGAAATCTATCAAAATGTATCAACAGTTTTCAACTGCGTTTAACCCCGTAACGGAAAATCGCGCCCAAAGTCGAAAATGGCACTTTTATGCCATTTAAAAAAATAAATAAAAAATTCTATAAAAAGTGATCAAAAGGTCGTGCAGTCCTAAAAATTATAACATTGTAAACGTCATCAAAAGCCACAAAAAACAACACCTCCCAAAGCTCCATACACCAAAGTATAAAAGGTTATTAGCACCAGAAGATGGCAAAATCCCCCAAAAAATTTTTGTACAGGAGGTTTTAATGTTTGTAAATGTATGAAAAAATTATAAAACCTATAGAAATTTGGTATCCCCCTAATTGTACCGACCCAAAAAATAAAGTAGACATGTCATTTGGGGCATACAGTGAAATCCGTAAAATCCAAGCCCACAAGAATACGGCACAAATACAGTTTTTTCACCAATTTCACTGCATTTGGAATTTTTTTCCCGCTTCCCAGTACATGGCATGGAATATTTAATACCACCATTTTGAAGTAATGACTTTTTACGCAGAAAATAAGCCATAACACAGCTCTGTACAAGGAAAAATAAAAAAGTTATAGATTTTTGAACATGGGAAGTGAAAAATGAAGACGCAAAAACGAAAAAAGGCTGCTGCGTTAAGGGGTTAAAGATATGAAATTGAATTTTGTTCAAAATTTATGGGATATCTTAAACTTTTGTAAAAAACAATAAATAAAAAGTCGAGTGTGCAATTTTATTCGGCCCCTTTACTTTCAGTGCAACAAACTCACTCAGTGAGGATCTCTGAATGATCCAATGTTGTCCTAAATGACTGATGATGAGAAATATAATCCACTTGTGTACAACCAAGTTGCCGTATAAATACACCTGCTCTGTGATAGTCTCCGGCTTCTGTTTAACCTGATGTTTCCATTTTTTACTCCCCACCTTCAAAAATCTATAACTTTTTTATTTTTCCATGTAAAGAGCTGTATGAGGGCTTGTTTTTGCATAACAAATTGCACTTCATTTGGAATTTTTTACCTGCTTCCCAGTTCATGACATGAAGTATTAAATATTGCCACTTTGAAGTGCAATTTGTTATGCAAAAACGAGCAAAATGGAGCCTAAATAGTTCAGTTTTATGATTCAAAAAATTTTATGGCCTCGCAAAAGTATGCGGAGTCATCTCTGAAATGGTCGCCACTGGAAACTACAATTCCCATGATCTTTCAGTTCTCGGTAGCTTCCAACTCCCTCTCAGGCTTTGCTCCCAGTGATGATGTAAAAGACTATCCTGCTCTGTTACAATAGTAATGATGTGTAGCTTCAATCACTGCACATTACCCCACTGAGATGATATCTCACCACAACAACGGCCATACTGGAAGCACTGCAAACATGATCACATGTAGGTGCAGGACATGTGATGTGGATATGTGACCAGCTGCCATCTTCTGTCTTGTGTCTGTTCCACGTGGAGAAAATCAACGGACTGATTAAAGGGCCAGTAGCATTTTAGTTCTTTATACATACAGTGTATGTCCACAGCATTTTTCTGCTAAGGGGAACAAAATTTTAAATAACAACTAATTACATATTAGCTTATATTTTAAGGACCTATTTGTATATGAATTATGCTTATTCATGCAATACCACTTTTAAGGGGTCAAACTGGATTTGGATACAAAAAGATTTCACAAACTTTAAACATCTCAAGGAGCACTGTGCAAGAAATTAAAAATTAAATGGAAGGAGTATCAGACCACTGTAAATCTACCTGGCCGTCCCTCTAAAGTTTAATCCCAAACAAGGAGAAGACTGATCAGAGATGCAAGAGGCCCATGATCAATCCGCATGAACTGTAGAGAACTACAGTTGGAAGAGTCTGTCCGTAGGACAATAATCAGTCATACACTGCACATATCTGAACTTTATGGAAGAATGGTAAGAAGAAGCCATTTCTCAAAGATACTTATAAAAAAGGTTTGTTTAAAGTTTGCCACAAGTCACCTGGGAGACACTAAACATGTGGAAGAAGATGCTCTGGTCAGATGAAACCAAAATCAAACTTTATGGCAACAATTCCAAATAATATATTTGGTGTAAAAGCAAAACAACTCATCACCCTGAACACATCGTACCCACTGTCACACATGGTGGTGGCAGCATCATGGTTTAGTCCTGCTTTTCATTTGAAGGGACACGGAAGATGGATGGAACCAAATACAGGACAATTCTGGAAGAAAATCTGTTGGAGTCTACAAAGGACCTGAGAATGGGACAAGACAATGATCCTAAATATAAAGCAAAATCTTCCATTAAATGGTTCACAATTAAACGTATACAGATGTTAGAATGGACATCCAACCTCACTAAGCTTGAACTGTTTTCCAATGAAAAATGTGCAAGAATTTCAGCATCTTGATGTGCAAAACTGATAGAGACCTGATACCCTAAGCGACTTGTAGCTGTAATCGCAGCAAAAGGTGGTTCTTCAAAGTATTAACTAAAGGGGGACGAATAATATTACACGCCTAACTTTTCAGTTTATTATATTTTTAAAAAAAATAGCCAATAAATTTCCCACTTGTGTCCCACTTGTTGACTCTTCCCCCCAAAAATTACAATTTTATATGTTTGAAGCATGAAATGTGGCAAAAGGTAGAAAAGTTCAAGGGGGTCGAATACTTTCACAAGGAACTGTATTATATAGAATTCCTTAAAGGAGTATTCTCGTCTGGGCACTCACATTCAGTTTCATTAATCTGCCGTTTATAAACATTTCTTCAATTAGATGTTATTAAAACAAAAGGTTTTTGTATATGCAATGTCCGGGAGTTACTGTATGTCCCACAGCCATCCTGTGGTAATGATCGCTGAATTCAGGTCAGACAGGAATCTGGCCACCGCTGCCAGCTTGTGAAGTGGTCGTATCCAAGGAACCCATCCCGTTTCTAAGGGACAGAATGACTACATTTATGAGAAATTATCTTCTCACAGGAACATTTTTTTAAAAACATCCAATTGAAGAAATGTTTACATATGGCAAATGAATTAATTTAAATGTGAATGCCCAGATGGGAATACCCCTTTAAAGGGAATCTGTCAGCAGTTTTGACCATGAATAGCTGTAGACAATGCTAGGTAGCAGCCCTGGAGATCTGTGTAACTTTACCTCTGTAGATTCTCTTTAATACAACAATATGCAGCAAGCTTCCCTGTTACAATTGTTGG
This sequence comes from Engystomops pustulosus, assembly GCF_040894005.1. Classification (NCBI taxonomy): domain Eukaryota; kingdom Metazoa; phylum Chordata; class Amphibia; order Anura; family Leptodactylidae; genus Engystomops; species Engystomops pustulosus. The sequence continues at coordinate 131,624,638 of NC_092413.1, read as the reverse complement.
TGGTAACAATTTATCATTTATGTCTATGCAAAGAATCTAAAGTTCTTTATTATAAAAAATGCTTCATAAGATGTTTATCAACATAGATAGGGACTACTTAGAGTGAACAGCCCCTTTATTATAAAACCAGCTATATACGGTAAACATGTAAATCCAAGTAAATTTAATAAATGTTGTTATAATATATTATCTTATGGCTATCCCCCTATTATCTGGCTCCTTTCTGCTCTTTCCTAAATTGACATTTCCTTAGCAATCCCTTCTAAATCCATCTTCATCCTCAAAGACAGACGGCCAACTCGCACATTTATCACATTACAAGGAAGTCTATAGAGAATGTAGGGAGAGGAGTGTGCAGAAGCTGAATGAAAGACAAGTGAATCAGGACCAACAGAGTCTACTGGACCTAACTAGTAGTTTGTCACTCTCAAGTGTTTTGCTCAATTAAATACAGGTCACTTTTCTCTTTGTTCCGAGTGACTGAAAAGTTATGGATCCGTTGCCACCCAGCAGCTCAGGCAAAACTAAGAATAAGAGATGTTATAGTACCATATGAAAATGTAGCCTTTTTACACAGGCAGCACCCTGAGAAATATACAAAAGTATGGGGTACATGGTGCGACTCCCCCCTGACCCTATATTCTGCTTCGGCTTTGTCCTTCTCGCTTGATGCTTTCATGTGAATTGTTCTTTGTTTAATGCCATTATGTAAATAGTTTCTTCTGCCGCTATTTGAACTGTGCTTTGGCAATTTACAGAATTTTGCTTTATTATGTCTATTGTGGTGTGAGGCCTTGGAAAGAGGAGATTGTCTACCGTGTGAGCACTAAACTGCATCTCCTGCACAGCTTTTATGTGTATGAAGTTTTCTTGTATATAGCACTTAAAGGGGTTTTCTTACGCTTAAAAGTTAGGCCCTATCCATGGGATAGAGCCCAACCTGCTGATCAGTGGGGGTCTCAGTTATTAGAACCCCCGACAGATCACGAAAACGAGGGGTCCCATGTACCTCCGTCGGTCCCCTTGTTGCTCCGTCACACTAATGGAGCAAACGGCGGGGCATGACCATTCTGTTCCATTAATATTTACGGAGCTAATGAAAATTGCTGAGCGCCGCACTTACATCTCCGTCAGCTCCATAGAGATTAATAGAGCAGAATAGAGCTGTCTGCACCATTAGTCTGATGGAACGATGAGGTGGTCTAACAGAGGTATTTTGGACCCCTCGTTTTCGGGATCTGTGGGGGTCTCAGCACTAACACCCTCACTGATCAGCAAGTTAGGCCCTATTTTGTGGAAAGGGCCTAACTTTTTCGTGGAAAAACACCTTAAAGGCTGCATTCACATGAACGTATGGGGGACATACATACGACCAATACGCTGTATATACGTCCCCCATACACTACTATGGCCTTCCGGCGCAGTACGGGAACGGTACGTTCCGTAGCCCGTAGGAAGATATGACATGTCCTATCTTTCTGCGGAATACGGCGCCGTGCGCTGTGTATTCCTATGGAGAGGGGCGGGGGTGAGAAGCGTTCTCCCCCGGCGCCGATGTTGTATATGTAAGCACTGTATATGCTTTATGATATTCGTATGTGCCTTTTTCCTTCTTGTTCAATAATCGAGTTTAAAAAAAAAGAGAGATGGAGCATTAAAAGTGGAAAATTGCTAAATAATACAGTTCAAGGAACATATTGATCAGAAAACGTGTTATTCCTTGTGTACTCAAACATGATACAGCAAGCATCCATTGAAGCATTAAAAATACTTGCAGTCAATATCGTATATCTTTCAGACTGTCTGAGGCACCTTACTATAAGATGCACCCCAAAAAAGTGAAAAAATATATTTTACACCAATTAAGAATTTTGTTGGTCACACACAAGCACAGCACACATAACGCTGCTACATCCATTCATTCACATACACTCAGCCCTGCTACATCAATTTACATCTACTTACTCAGGCCTGAAACATAGATTCACTCTCATGAACACACTAACGACTGCTATACACATAGAGAGCAACACACCCAGAACTGCTATACATACACACAGCAGCCCCTCAGCACAGCTACACACACAGCAGAACACCAAGCACTGCTATACACACACAGCAGCATCCCCAGCACAGCTATACACACACAGCAGCATCCCCAGCAGAGCTATACACACACAGCAGCATCCCTAGCACAGCTATACACACACATCAGTACACCCAGTACTGCTATACACACAGAGAGCAACACACCCAGCACTGCTATGCACACACACACAGCAGCAGCACCCCCAGTACAGCTATACACACACAGCAGTACACCCAGTACTGCTATACAACACATATTCTTTTTCTTACACAGTGTCAACTGGCAGCATGAGAGACCTTGCGGTGATGCAGGAAGAATGCAATTAGTCACATGTTTCTTACATCACTCAAGGTCCTGCTGAAACACTTGTCGGGATGGCAGGAAGAAGGGAGCAGTGCTGGGGCTCTGCACTGTAGGAGTTCGGGTGAAATCTTCATCAGCACTTCACCCGATCTCCATAACAGCAATCAGGAGGGTCTGGGAGTGCTGAATCCTCCTGACCTTCGGCAGGCTCTTTTTAGCAAGACATTTTCTTACCAAAAGTGCGTCTTTTAGTCAAAATAATATGGTAGAAATTCATGGGCGGACATTAGCTTCAAAGAGAGCTTTGATTTTTCCACAAAGGAAAAACGTAACAAAACCAATTCTTCATACGTTAAGTAATTCTGCACTTTCTTGAAAGCCTTTATTTAATTTAACTTTGACCTTTTTAATTTTGCTCATTAAACCTGCTTATTATTAATTTTCTATATTTTTTTCTCTTTTTATTCTGCTTTCTTGGATGCTTTCCCACAGGAGGACAAAGTGGTTAGAACCTTTTCTTTCCTTTATCTTGTGTATGATACAATGTTGGAATATTTCTCTAGACATTATGGTGCCAAATGCGTGGGTTTTGTTATTGTGCAGTTTTGACAATCGCAGTGTCGCTTCTCTTCAATCACTCCTTCAGTAAATTATATTAGATGTAATTTGCATTGTAAATGACTTCTGTCAGGTAACCTATATTTATAGGAGGCTAGGAAAAAACTACAGCTGTTCCTTTTACGAAAAGGGATAAAAATAGCCAATGTTCAAGTACAAAATACAGAACTTTTTTTATTTAGCACCTTAAAGATGGTCTATTATACTCAGAGGCTGTTAAATTGACACTTTCCTATATTACATCTATTTTGTAGACTGAAAACTTGCTTCCCACAAAGCCATACTTTTAGCAGTTTTATTACTAGTAAATATATTGTGTTGTAGTATATAAATCACTAGTTAAAATCACCTACTACATGCAATTTTTTAAAGCGGTTGTTATACGGGAGTTATACTTGTGTTTTGCTTATCTGTTTCTTACCCCAAACTGAAAGAATCTTTTAAGTGGAATCTAGTAATAAAGAGAAAAATGTTTTTTTACTCTGACCGGTCATTTTAACTTGTTTGGACATACTACACCATCTGCATGCATATTTCTTTCAGTAATATTGCGTAATAAAATACTTAAAGGAAAACGAAGAGACTTGATGGTGCTGGTCTGAACAGTGGCATGGTTTCATCAGGAGGATCTGTGGACTTGTGCGGTTTATTGAAACAGAACTTTATATGAGAAGGGTCGTATATAAAAGAACCATTGGGAGCTCTGGTTAGAGTAAAAAAACTTTCTCTTTATTACCAGATTTTAAATTGAGACTTTGTGGACCGGTCTTGTACCGTGGGTAGCTCTGAGGGGCAAATAGTGCACCACAAAAATTGTGATTTTTAGTGGAATGCCAGAAATCCCAAAAATGACAAATAATACCGTATATACTCGAGTATAAGCCGAAGCCCCTAATTTTACCACAAAAACCTGGTAAAACCTATATTTTTTTTACTCGAGTATAAACTGAGTTTGGGTTTTCAGCACAATTTTTTGTGCTGAAAAACTAGGCTTATACTCGAGTATATATGGTAATTTTAGTTTCCTACATCTCCTAAATCCAGGTTGTGCAACATTAGTTGGTCTAAGGGTGACATTGTCATACTGCTCAACTTCAAGGGACCACATTTGTAACCAGCACCCAAGAAGCCCCAGCCCAAGCAGTACAGCATAAAATGCCTCCCAGAAATTATAAATATCACAATACATTACTAACTATAAGTACTACAGACTACTATAACTAATACAGACCCCAGACCAAGCGAGAATTAATAATATGGATCCCAGGAAATATATTTACGGTGCCAAAACCATGCAATTTATAATAGAGGCCCCAGTGCAGACAATAAAATTGGAGCCCCCAGAGCAGACAACTAATAATGGAGACCCCCCTGAAGCAGACAATAATAATTGGGACCGCAAAAGAAATAATAACAATAATAGAGAAGCAAGCAACTATAATGAAGACCCCAGGGCAGACAAAGATAATGGAGACCTCATAGAAGATAATGTTAAATGGTGTATTCGTAGTATCATTCACGTGGATCAGAATGCCTTTATGCCAGGTGTGTCCATAATGGACAACTGATCCCATTCAATGTAGTATCTTGCTTCTGGATGCCTTCAAACCTTAGAAATAATGGGTTTTGGTGGAGAAAGTTTTAAAGGATGGATAAGATTACTATATAGTGAACCAGTAGTGCAGCTACTTGTAAGCATTTTACATCCATTTAAAATTTGTAGGGGATTGCGGCAGGGATGCCCTGTCTCCTCTGTTGTTTGCTATCTCCCTTTGTCCATTAGCATGTAAAATCAGGCAAGATCTGGAAATTGTAAGGTTAAAATAAGGCATGGTCAAAGAAAGAATATCATTATATGCCAACAATATTTTATTATATCTGGGAGATCACAACTCTTTCCGTTTATTTTAGGAATTTGGAAGTGGTTTAACTTGAAAAAGTCTGCTTGTTTGGCTTCGGATAAAATGGGAAGCTATAGGCCATGGGAGTTGGCAGTAATAGAGGAGGGGGGTTATACTAAATTCTTGGTTATTACTATCTCTGGTAATATTTGAGTTTGTTAAGTTAAATGTAGTACCCTTATTGGATAAAATTAGTGGAAAATATGATAAAAACTCCCATTAAATGTAATAGGGAGAGTTGCCCTTATAAAGATGTCTCTCTTGCCGCGGCTTGTATGCAGGTTTCGTGCCAAACCCAGTGGCTATTTCAAATGAGAGATAATAGAAAGCCTTTTTTGTGATTTTGTGTGTGGGGGTGGTATAAACCCCAGAATTAATGATGCTTCCATATAATATGAGTGGTTTTGCCATATCTTATATTAGGATGTATTTTCTTGTGGCACAGTTAAAATATATGATCAGTTTGGGATAGCTCTGTTGAATATATGTTTCAAGAGGTGTTTGGGTAGTGTATTTGGACAGTATAATATCTTTGAGATAATAATTCCTGGGTCACTATGCACTTGATGCATGATATTTGGCATCCGATTAAATTGATGTGGATGCAAGAAGGTTTTTTACCCCTTTACTCCTGTTTGGGGTAATAAAATATTAGCATGCCAAAATAACTATGTTAAATGTCAGGGAAGAGATGTGAATTATTTGCCCCTACTGATTGTAGGGGGAAGGATGAAAGAATTTCAAGAATTGATGCATGATGAAAGCTTTTGTTCTAGATGAAAGCTTTTGTTTGCATATCTACAGATTATACATACATGGAATATAAGACAAGTATAAAAATCTTTTGATACCTACTGTATTTATTCAGTTTATTATGTTGTCGCAGGGTAGTAGAGTTAGAATGTTGAAATTTTATAAAATGATCGTGAGACAGCGCCACTCAAAATTTCGGAAAATTGTACTGAGTATATAGGTGTGATAACCGAACAGGAATGTCAGCAAATATGTTGGGACATTGTTAATTCATACCAAAATGTGAATCATATGAAGGTACAGATGTTTATATTGCACAGGCTATATTATTCACCAAAGAAACTAGCTAAATTTAGATGAATATGGATCATAAATGTCGGAGATGTGGTAGGAATAGGGCAGATGACAAGCACATTTTAGCATATTGTCCAGTAATCCAAGTTTTTGGGGGTGAAATCTTGCTTAGCATAAAGAGACTTTAATCCATACAATGTCCATTTGATTCTAGATTTTGTACACTTGGTAAAGGTTTATTGGAGAATAATTAATTCATCTGGTTGATTAAGATAGTTAAAAAGCTTTTATTCTGCATCAGACTTTTTATTGTTAAATTATGGCTTGCTAAGGAATGGCTAACGTGTGATATATGGAGGAAAATAGTTAATTCCTCTTTCATAGGAGAAGGTTATTGCGTTTTAGAAAAAGTTTAGGCTTGGCATACAGGCAAATTTCTCTTTAAAGAGCTTTCTATGGTGTATAGAATAGTGATTTGTATGTGGTGAAGCAGGTGGACGGTGGGTATGGAGTGAGAGAGAGATGGGCAAGGGGAGTTATGTGTTTTTTTTTCTTTACTTTTGTATGTGTGGGGGGTAGGGATTTGGCATTTTAAGAGATAAAAAGTATCAAATCAAAAGTGGTATATTATGCATTATATTGCCGCTATAGATGCAAAAAGAAAGGTATGATAGGATGCTTTTCTTTTAAAAAAAATTATTGATTTTTGTATCCCAATCACTGTTTTCTTAATAGTAAAATATTGTAAATTTTTTCTATTGTTAATTAAATAAAGATTAATTGGGTAAAAAAAGAAGTTACAGCAGCACCATTAAGTGCTTCCAGCCCATTCCCCTAGTAATCTTGGGTGCTCTCCTTTCCACCCGTTCCAGTTCTACTATGTCCTTTTTATACAGCCAAAACTGTACATAATATTCCATGTGTGGTCTGACCAGTGACTTGTATAAGGACAAAACGAGGTCCTTATCATGAGAATCTATTCCTCTTTTAATACATCCCCTATTTTTATTTGCTTTAGCAGCAGCAGCCTGGCTCTGTTCAAGTTTATCATCCACCAGTACCCAAGATTCCATTGGCAGGACCGAACTCTCATAAACCCATGCTGATGCTGGGTTATAAGATTATGTGCAGTCAAAATCAATGATATTGTGGTCACTATTACCGAGCTGTCCCCCAACTTATTTTTATATGCTGTTAGGTCTGTTGGCCAAGATACGGTGAAATTCGTTTTTTGGGCAGGCTACTATATATAAGTAGTAATTAGACCTCACTAGGGCTAATGTACCAAAGGGAACCTGAAATAATAGTAAAAATAAAAATTATTAAAAAATATTGTTCCCAAATATGTGTGTATATATATATATATAAGCCGGCCTGAGTATAAGCTGAGACCCCTAATTTTACCACCAAAAACTGGGTAAACCTATTGACTCAAGTATAAGCCGAGGTTGTAGTATACAGCCAGCCCCCTGTAGTATACAGCCAGCCCCCTATAGTATACAGCCAGCCCGCTCCCTGTAGTATACAGCCAATATGTATGCTGGCGAGGAGATCTCATGGACGCGACTCTGCCGGTTAGAGAAGAGGAGCCGCCGGGAACCGCGCCGAGGATAGGAAGCCGTGCCAAGGATTTGGGCGCCAAAGGGTGAGTATTAAGTTTATTTTATTTTTTATTGACACATGTATAAGCCGAGATGAGGTTTTTCAGCACATTTTTTTGCACAATCGTGAGGGTCGGCAAAGACAAAGCTCTGATGGACAGCAGGATTCAAGTTGAAACTGTGATTTGGTCCAGAAAAACACCAGTATCAAACAAAATCCTTGCCTGTCCAGCTCTAACTATACCACTGGAGGCTTCTCCCTGCCAGCATGAAACATACGTTCAGTAACCCTGTGTCACTCACGTGTGGCTCTCACACAGTCCAGCTTCTGTGTCTCCAGGTAGAGAGAGACTGCTGACTGCTCCACGCCCTTCTTTAAGGGATTGCACACCTGGTGCATTGTTAGACCCATTAGAATATGGAGGCTTTGGTCCGGAGTGGTGATCTCACTTCTGTCTCCACTCCAGCAATTAGAGTCCTGGACCAGGTCTTCTAAGAGACCAACACCTGGAAAACAGCTTCCAGTGTGACCTAATTCACATTCTGGTCGCTGTAATAGACATAAACACCGATTTTCTCTCCAATTAAATAGTGACCTTAATAATAATAATCCTATTATTATATTATCCTATTAAGAATTCTACGTCCATAAATGTGTGGTCTATTAAAATCTGAAAAGGATTATCCTATGCGTTGAAGGCCCTAACAGAAAATAAATTCTGTAAAATGACTGTCTAAATCACTTTTTTGCTATTTTTGGGCATAAAAATTTTAATGAAAAGTAACCAAAAGGTCATAATGTAAATGTAAATCTAGCAATTTAAAGGTTCGTCACACACAAAAAAGTCCACCTTACCCAGCTCCTTACAAAAGTTACAGGCATCAGAAAATGCAGATACAGGGAAAAAAAATGTTCAATATTTCAAAATAATTTATTGAATTTATTTATGTGGTATCTCTGTGATAGTACTGGCCCAGAGAATATGGGGGGGAGGGTGTTAATTAGATTGCACAATGAAATAAAATAGCCCAATTGTGGGGTTTTTTGGCAATTTTACCACATTTAGAATTTTTTTTCTAGTGTCCCAGTACATTGTATGGAATATAAAATAAGCCACTATAAAAGACAAATTGTGCTGCAGATTGTCATATAGCACAGCAAAAATGCATGGATTTAAAAAATTTTATAAGAAAATATGCTTCTGAATTATTATTTTAGGAAATATACCGTATATACTCGAGTATAAGCTGACCCGAGTATAAGCCGAGACCCCTAATTTTACCATCAAAAACTGTGAAAACCTATTGACTCGAGTATAAGCCGAGGGTGGGAAATGCATTGGTCACAGACCCCCCCCAGTAGTATACAGCCAGTCCCCAGTAGTATACAGCCAGTACCCAGTAGTATACAGCCTGCCCCCAGTAGTATACAGCACTGCCCCCAGTAGTATACAGCACTGTCCCCAGTAGTATACAGCCAGCCCAGCATTAAAAGAAAATAATAAACTTATATACTCACCCTCCGGTGGCCCCGACGTGCAGCGTTGCTCCCCCGATGTCCGTGCCGGTCCTCTTCTGGCTTCCGCGCCGTCTTCTGTCTTCTCTAACTTCGTGCTGGGCGCCACCATTGTTCTCCCCCGGACGGCGTCTAGTATGATGCACGAAGTTGGAGAAGACAGAAGACGGCGCGGAAGCCGGAAGAGGACCTGCGCGGACATCGGGGGAGCAACGCTGCACGTTGGGGCCACCGGAGGGTGAGTTTATAAGTTTATTATTTTAAAAAAATTTGTAAAGGTTTTAAGTACATGTATATTGACTCGTGTATAAGTCGAGGGGACATTTTTCAGCACATTGTTTGTTCTGAAAAACTCGGCTTATACACGAGTATATACGGTAGGTAGTTTCTGAAACAAGCATTTTGGGAAATGTGATGAATCCCCTTTACAAAGATAAAAATCTGATAATGTACACAGTAAACTTTTTCTACAGGTAACTTCATTTTTACCTACTGGTAAGTGCCAGTAGGTTTGGTTGGCATTGGTTGCCAAAATAAAAAGCCCTGCAATTTCCCAATAAATAACAGGTGCAGATCCATTATTACAGGGGTCCTCAAACTTTTTACATAGGGGGCCGTTCATTGTCTCTCTCAGACCGTTGGAGGGCCGGATAAAAAGCAGTACATGTGACCGCATCTGTAATACACTGCCCCTCCCCAATTAATTATTTAATATGCTGCACCCCCTTGTGAACTATTTTATATATTGGCCCAATGAATTAATTAATTGGGTCAATTAATTATTTCCTATGCTGCCCCTCCACCATTAGTTATTTTATGTGCCCCCCACCCACCATTAGTTATTTTATGTGCCCCCACCCACCCACCATTAGTTATTTTATATGCCCCCCACCAACCATTAGTTATTTTATATGCGCCCCCCACCCACCATTAGTTATTTTATATGCCCACCCACCATTAGTTATTTTATATGCCCCCACCCACCATTAGTTATTTTATATGCCCCCCCACCCACCATTAGTTATTTTATATGCCCCCCCACCCACCATTAATTATTTTATGTGCCCCCCCACTCATTGTTTTATGTTCCCTCCCACCCGCCATTCATTGATGAATTGTTTCATATATTGGGCCCCCAGCCGGCACAATGTTTTAACTGCTGTTTAAAAAATTTTAAAAAATCCTATACTCACCTCTGGCTCCCGCGGCTTCTTTCTTCTTGCGGCTGTCGGACAGGAAAAGGTGCGCGACCGCGTGATGATGTCATCAAGCGGGCGCGCATCCAGGTTCAAAGAGCGATGTGCGTCTTCCAGGCACATCGTTCCACCTGCAGTAATAGTGCTCAAGCGGCCGATTCCGGCTGCATCGAGCACTATACTGTGACGGGTAGGAGCTTCCTTTCCGGACGGAGGCCCCTGCCCGACTGCTGAAGTCTGCAGTCCGATGCAACGAAGGCCGCATAGAAAGGGTCAGCGGGCCGCATGTGGCCCGTGTGCCGTAGTTTGGGGACCCCTGCATTAATACATGTGCCACACTCGATCCATTGTAGGATTTTTATTTCACAAAGCTTATTTCTATATGATCATGTGCTGTATATTGTCTTCCATATATCTTCTGTCAGCATTATGTTTCATTGTGTCCTATTTCTAATTAAAATTTAATAGAGAAATGTTCTATTCAGTGAAAATCTAGAACCTTGATGGATTGCTTTTTGCTGAACCAGTATACCCACAGGTAGTACTGTCACTTGCCGTAAAAAGAATGCATATGTAAAACATGATACCGATGGTTATTTATCATATTTGACAATGGCTTTTGACTCTTAAAGTGGGTCAAAGCTCATAGCATATTTATGAAGCCTCATTTCAGAAATGTAGAAGTGCCCATAAAGTATGGTTTAGTCTTTCTTTTGTTGTATCGAGCACAGGCACTCCAGTTATTATCTTTATCCTGTAGCCCAAGGGACAGATGATTCATTGCACATATGACCCTGCCTGTGTATTGTTTGTACATAAAAGTACTTGTCTCATCAGAAACAACCACTTTCAGAATGCTGCTGGGGCTCCTAGGACCCCCAGAAAACATTACATTTTGTCCAGAGAAACCACAGCCATTGAGACATTTCCCCTACAGTGTGACATTCACCTGAATGGCTGTGTATTGAGTGTGGCAAAAGGGAACATTTCTGATCAAGTGTATTATGCTCTAAAAGGGCATATCGGAATATTTTTTATTTAAAGGACATCTACCACCAGGATCAAGGATTGTAAACCAAGCAGGCTGGCATCCTGGTGTGTGCCCCCTCTGGAAGGATCCACTCTTCTTTAAGCTTCCTATGCCCTTGTTTATAAGAAGAAAATGCTTTAACAATTATGTAAATGAGCCTGAGGGGCTCCAGGATCCATTAACACCTGTGGAGCCTGGAGCCCTTCAAGCTCATTTGCATAATTTTAAAAGGCTTAAAAAACTGGATAAGAAGGTAAAAGAAGAAGAAAATGTGAGCGCTGTAACACAGTGTATCACTCATCATAATAGATTACAAGTTCAAGTTGATCCAGTAGAGGGCTAAAAACCCCATGAGGCTGATGGCAATTAGCCCATAATGGGGAAAAGGCTCTCTATGATTCTAATATGGAATACAGGATAATCAAAGGGATCAGCATTATAAATCAAGAATGGAGTTGCACCAATGTGATACTTTTTGTACAAAACTGGAATTGTAAGAATATTAATTAGTTTTAATGGTCAGTGTGAAAACTGCAAGATTTTTTTTTTAAATTTGAATATAAATATTGACTTGTAAAGTCTTAAAACCTATTTTTGACATAAAACTTGATGTAAAAACTAGTAAACATGATGGTGAGATATTCCCTTTAAACGGTCACTTAATTTTGAAACTCACTTTTCAGAACTCAATATTACACGTAAACATAAGAAACTAATAATAATACTTATTTCTTTACTTATTTGGCTGTTTTATTCCTCCTTCCAAAATTCTAAAGTGACATTAACTCTGTAATCTGCTAAAGAAGTTATGGTCTCCCAAGACAAACTGCCATCTCACTGACATATGAAATTACTGGCCATATCCATCTCTGTATTTGGGAGAGGGATGGAGCAGTGAGAGATGCAGAGACCCAGCAAATAATGCCTCAGTTTTAGGCCCCTTCCACACTTGCGTTTTTCATGCGCGTTTTCTGAGCGTGCTTTGACTTGCATTGCACTCTGACCCATTGTAATCAATGGGCTTTTTCAGACTTGCATTTTTTTTTTACGCACGCAGGCGCATTTTTTTAACGCACGTTTAAATCTCGGCATGCTCTACTTTTGCAAGTCACGTGCATGAAAAACGCACCAACAAGTCTATGGAGATGCATCAAAAACACATTGCACTCTGAGACACATGCAAGTGCAATGCGTTTTTCACGCATCAATTGCCATAGAAAAGATAGAGCTCAGTCCTGAGTCCTTTCACGCGCATTATCTGTGTGTGAAAAACGCATTGAAATTGCATTGAAAATGCGCGTGAAAAACTGAGACACTGAACAAACTCTGACTGAAAACTGATCGCACTCTGACGTGATCTGCAACGCAAGTGTGGAAGGGGCCTTAGTCTGTAGTATTCCATAATTCACCCTCATAATCTGTATGGTCCCTATGTATGGTATGGTAGTGAGCCACAAATGGTGTTTTTCCTCATGTGGCAGCGTATCCTAAGAAATAAATATGGCCGCCTATCCTAAAAAGCTGTGGTTTATTATGATCTCTTTTTTGATCCACTGATTTGAAAAAGATATTTTTAAAGGGGTTAAGGAGGATGTAGTATTCATTGCCTATGTGTAAAATCGACTTTCAATAGTTGCACTCATCAGCTGTTTACTGCCCTGTTAACACAGGAAATTGTGATGGAGAAACACCGCTGCATACTTGACAAAGCTGGGTTTAACATTTTCTTGCTGTTTTTAACAATATGGTGTTTTCCAAGCTGCTGATGAAATTTATCTTTGCCACATTTAATATAGATTTCCCTGATCTTCACAACTTTAACATGTGTTTAATTGCTGTAAACCACACTTCCCACATAAAAATGTTATAGGTGTTAGCTGCTTCTTCTATGATGCTATGAGATTTACTCTTTTATTTTTCAGAAAGTTAAAGGAAATCTACAATCAGCATTAAGCACGGATAAACCAGTGACACTTACTCCTAGATAGAAGCACTGTGACTGTAATCTTCTTATATTTGTTATCAATGGCCTTTTTTCTTCTAAAATAAACATGTAAAATGATGATATTTTCTGCCTGAAAGGCCATGGGTGTGATTTCAGAGCACCTTTGTGCTGTAGCTTCACCGGCTGTTACATTTTGAAGGAACCCTCTTTCAACTGTATGCTTACTGCTGCTGATATTACATGAAGTGCAGGGGGAGAGGGAGAACAGCTTGTGAAGACAGAGGACATTGGGTTTCTGTAACACACATAATGGCCTTCCACGTTAATTAGCATAATTTTAAAACTTAAAATTAAGAAGGAAGGAGACCATGGATAAGTACCACTGTTACAGTGCCTGGTTCTATAAGTAAGTGCCCCTAGTTTATCCTGCTTTACCTTGATGTTAGATTTCCTTAAACTGCACTTTGTGAATGAGTGTTTGACGGCTGTTACTGTATTTTTTTTATCAATTCTAGTCTTTAACCCTTTAATGACCTGGCCCTTTTTTATTTTTTCATTTCCATTTGTCATTCCCCACCTTGAAAAATCTATAACTTTTTTTTAATTTTAACACGTAAAGAGCTCTGTGATGGTTTGTTTTCTGCGCAACAAATTGCACTTCATAGTGATGGTATTGAATATTCCATACCATGTACTGGGAAGCGGAGAAAAAAATTCCAAATGCAGTGAAAATGGTGAAAACACACATTTGTGCCGTATTCTTGTGGGCTTGGATTTTAGGGCTTTCACTGTGCACCCCAAATGACACATCTTCACAAAGATGGTGGCGCTGCCGATCTTGGTGACTGATCTTCTAAAGACCTAAGGCTGGCTCGTTTTAATCCATTTATTACAATGTGCGATTTGTACATTGTAATGAATGAGATGGAAAATCCCCTGTAGTATGGCAGTATATTGTAGGATCGACCAGACAAATGAAAAAACTTAAAAACCGAAAAATTCAAATCACCCCCCTTTACCTAGAACAGATATAAATATAAACAGTAAAAATCATAAACACATTACGTATTGCCGTGTCCGAAAATGCCCGATCTATTAAAATATAATGGCCCTTTTTGCCATTTTGAAAAATATAAAAAATTCTATGAAAAGTGATCAAAAGGCCGTACAGTCCTAATTATGGTAGCATTGAAAACGTCATTAAAATTCGCACAAAATGACACCAGCCATAGCTCTGTACACCGAAAGATGAAAAAGTTATTAACGCCAGAAGATAAAAAAAAATTTTGTATAGCCGGTCCGGCATAGTGCAGTCACAACACAACACTGGCACAATCACTTTATAAATACATGTGGATGCAGTTTGGACGTTCTTTTCAGTGGAAAACACTTTAATAAATGTGGGCCATAGAATTGCTGCATCCCTACAGAAAGGTTTAACACTCATAGCTAAGAGCTGTGTACAAAAACAGGAGAGGAGAGAGAATCCCTTCTTCAATCTGACAACGGAGAAGTGAAGGAGTTACTAAGGGGCACTTTGCAGCCTGTTTCTTTACAAAGTACTGTCTATACTCACCCTTTAATACTCACCCTCCGGTGTCCCTGATGTTCGTGGCGGCTCCCGATCCCTGTCGCGGCTCCTGGCAGCTCCCCGTGTCTCCTCTTCTGTCTTCTATTCTCTCTAGCCGGCAGAGTCGCGTCCATGCGATCTGCTGGCCGTCGCACACTGTGATGCAGTGCTGTCGCCGCTGATGACATCATCAGCGGCGACAGCGTCGCATCACAGTGTGCGACAGCCGTCGCGATCTGCCGGACAGAGAAGATAGAAGATAGAAGAGTGAAGAAGCCGCCGGGAGCCACGATGGGGATCGGGAGCCGCGACGAACATCGGGGACACCGGAGGGTGAGTATTAAGTGTATTTTTTTTATCTGTATGCTACACGGGGGCAGGATGTATGCTACACAGGGGCAGGCTGTATACTGCAGGGGGGCAGGCTGTATTCTGCACGGGGGCAGGCGGTATACTGCAAGGGGGCAGGCTGTATATTGCAAGGGGGCAGGCTGTATACTGCAAGGGGGAAGGCTGTATACTACATGGGGGCAGGCTGTATACTGCAAGGGGGCAGGCTGTATACTACCTTGGGGAAGGCTGTATACTACATTGGGGCAGGCTGTATACTACATGGGGGCAGGCTGTATACTACATGGGGGCAGGCTGTATACTACATGGGAGCAGGCTGTATACTACATGGGGGCAGGCTGTATACTACATGGGGGCAGGCTGTATGCTACGTGGGGCTGGCTGTATACTACATGGGGGCTGGCGGGCTGTATACTATACCCTCGGCTTATACTCGAGTCAATAGGTTTTCCCAGTTTTCTGTGGTAAAATTAGGGGTCTCGGTTTATACTCAGGTCGGCTTATGCTCAAGTATATATGGTAATCAGAATTTCTTAATGAAATATATTAGAAAACTGTGCACAACCCTCCTCCCCAAAAACATCAAAAATGATATCAAATGATAGTTACTCTTTAATGGAACATTAATCAGAGCCTAGCCAGATCCTAAAATGAGTCAGATCCCAGATTGTGCTTATGGCCCTTGCCAAAATGGGAATAAATATTCAAACATCATGATGTAAGTCATGATGCTTGAACTTTGTGGAGCACATTTAATAAGAAAGTTGGAAACTTCACTAAAAGTGCTCTGGCTGTGTAGAATGCTCGGTGCGACAGATTCATTAAGAACATGCACCAGAAATCATGAATCTCTTGCTTCCCTGCAGTGGCCGACAGAGTTCACCATTTTTTTGTGGTGCACCTATAACATAGGGCGTGCGACAGACTTTGCATGTTAAATCCAGCTCAAGGTCCGACTGAGCGCCGGAACACCCCTAATTTGTATCGCATGGTGTCGCGTGCGACAGAATAGTGGTACAGACTCTTCTTAAATACCTGTGCAAGCAGTTTACACCTAAAATAATGTGTAAAGTCCAACAGAAAAATGGCACAAAGCCCTTAGTAAATGTGAAAAATATGTAAAAAAAAGAGAAGCAGATTGGCCCTAATTAAGATAGCTAAAATAATATTTTATTAATGAGCATCTGGACATGTAGAACAGCTAATAAAAATGGGTGTATTTAGGAAGTTTGCAAAGAACAGTGCATAATTCTGGATCACCAAGGGAGGGTGTTTGCTTAGCTTTAGATTTATTTTTTATGGAGATTGCAATCTTTTTAAAGAACATTGATTAATCATTGTTGCAATCTTACTTCCTAGTGGGATGCTACTGCAGACAACATGTATATGTCGTACCAGAAAAATAACTGCAGCATTGTTGTTAGAGATAAAAGAAAAAGGCTCTTTTAACAAATGATCTTTATTATTTCTGAAAAGTTTGTATTGCTTTATGTTTCTTTTGACTATATTGGCTTGGTCGTCAAGTTTAACCCCTTAAAGTTGCACCGTATTTTTGTGTCTGTGTGTGTTTATTAGAGATGAATGGACCCAACCTGTACATGAAGTTTGGTGTTTGGCATCTGGATGACTGCGCCTAACCCGGACATTACCTGGACATGTTTTGTGATATGCTTTCTAGTTTACTTTGAACCCCTCCTACATAAAGCCAGAACTTTTGTATTTTTTTCTGTTTACAGAGATGTATGAGGGCTTGTTTCTTATTCCTTTAACATATTGGAAACTAAACCCCTCAAGGAATTTATTTAGGGGTATGATCAGACTTTTGACCCTTTGTTTTTTTACAGCTTTTTGTTGTGTGCAGCACAGATAAGGATGGATCGGGGGTGGGGGGTGTTTGGAGAACCGCAGAGAAGAATATTGAAGTGGTACAGATGGGATATGATGGGGGTATGAATAAGCAATTAGACGCTGGGTTGAGGAAGTGTAGGATGTGATAGATGTTCTTGAAAT
This sequence comes from Engystomops pustulosus, assembly GCF_040894005.1. Taxonomy (NCBI): domain Eukaryota; kingdom Metazoa; phylum Chordata; class Amphibia; order Anura; family Leptodactylidae; genus Engystomops; species Engystomops pustulosus. Next base: position 131,607,461 of record NC_092413.1, on the reverse strand, counting down.
GGAGACAGCATGCTGTTGTAATTGAGGCTTAAAGGATAAGGCAGAGTCAAAGACCAAGGCAATGGACTTTAGGGACCATGGAAAATATAGAGCCATAGTGATGGGTGGTGGGATAGATGTGTTAGGCAAAGTAAAGATTATGACTTTCCTTTTTTTTCCATGTTAAGTTTTAGAAAATGAGAAGAGATAAAGGAGGATATGGGTGATAGACACTATTGAATTCTGGCTAGCAGAGATGTGATGTCTGGGCTGGAGATATAGATCTGATTGTCATAAGCAAAGAAGGTATAGTTAACCATGAGACTTATTGAGCTCTCCTAGTTAAGAGGTGTAGATGGATAAAAGTAGGGGTCCCAGAACAGAGCCTTGTGGTACGGTAACAGAGAGGGGGCATGGTAAAGAGGTGATATGAGAGTGACCGACACTGAACGTCCAGTAGGAGAGGTATGAGGATATCCAGAAAAAGACAAGGTTACTGATACCAAGGGAACATAGCATTTGCAGCAGGAGAGAATGATCAACATTGGCAAAAGCAGTGGACAATTAGGAAGAGAGCTGAATAGTGGTGCTTTGCCTAAGAAGATATTAGAGACTTTGGTTAGGGCAGTCTCAGTGGGATGATTGGGTCGGAAACAAAATTGTAATTAGTCAAAGAGAGAGTTGGAGGAAAGGTAGGAGGATAGTTCCAGATGTATATGTCGTCTGGGCCGGTTCTAGACAATGTGGGGCCTTGGGCAAAACTAAAAGTGGGGTCCCAAAATAAAACTATTTTATGACCAGTCACAGTCAGTAAGAGGCTCCCTTTAGTAAAACAAACTGTAATATGGGAGAATTTTATAGGAGATAGATAGATGATAGGAAGATTGATGGGCAGCATGGTGGCTCAGTGGTTAGCACTACAACCTTGCAGTGCTGGTCAACATCTGCAAAGAGTTTGTATGTTCTCTCTGTGTTTGCGTGGGTTTCCTCCGGGTTCTCCAGTTTCCTCCCACACTCAAAAAAATTACTGGTAGGTTGAATAGATTGTGAGCCCCATGGGGACAGGGACTGATCTGGCAATCACAGTGCAGCACTGCATAATCTGTGTGCGCTATATAAATAAAGAATTATTAGTTATAATTATAATGATAGAAGAAAAATATGAAAGATGATAGAGATTTCTAGATGCAGAACTATACTGTAGAGGATATATACAGTAGATATATATGAGAGATAAATACAGTAGAAGAGAAATAGAAGATTGATTAATAAATAGATAGAGAAAAAGCAAGTCATAAAAATGGTCAGATTATATGAGGTAGATAACTAGACTGATAAATGATAAGCATCTTCACCCGGGAATTCAACCAAGGGGTATTAACCCTTCACTGACCCGAAATTACAGCAAAAAGAATTACAGTAAACCCAATAAAACACAGATTTAACATTCAAAATTTCCTCTAAAATATGTACAAATCCAGAATACTTATATAAAGAAAATATACTTTCCTTAACCCCTTCCCGGTGTGCGCTCCATAGCCGGTAAGCCTGTACTGCATATTGCACCGATCGCGGGTGTTTTCACATCGATCGCCGCTGGCAATGTTGCCGGCGGCTTCAAAGAGATGGCGCCGCGTGGGCGCCTCCATCTTGTAGCGGATCATCGCTCCCCGATGACCTCACGGGGAGCGGTGATCCGTCGCCATGGTAGCCTCGGGTGTTCCGAATACCCGAGGCTACTTCGTTTTAACCCATGCATTACAATGTGCTAATTGCACATTGTAATGAATGGGGAGTAAAATCCACATATACTGCCATACATTAGTATGGCAGTATATGATAGGACGAATCAGACTACCTATGGTTAGAGTACCCTAGGGAGTCTGAAAAATAGTAAAATTAAAAATAAAAAAAAGTTAAAAAAAAAAAATAGAATAAAAAAACCTAAAAATTCAAATCACCCCCCTAGAATCACTAGAACTGATATAAATATAAATAAACAGTAAAAATCATAAACACATTAGGTATCGCCGCGTCCGAAAATGCCCGATCTATCAAAATATAATAACGGTTTTTTCACTGCGTTTAACGAAAAATAGCGTCCAAAGTTGAAAATGGCATCTTTTTGCCATTTTGAAAAATATAAAAAAATTCATAAAGAGTGATCAAAAGGTCACACAGTCCCAAAAATTATAGCAATAAAAACGCCATCAAAATTCGCAAAAAATGGCAAAAAAAAAAAAAAAAAATTGTACAGGAGGTTTTAATTTTTTTAAATGTATGAAAACATTATAAAACTTATACAAATTTGGTATCCACTTGATCGTACCGACCCAAAGAATAAAGTAGACATGTCATTTGGGACGCAGAGTGAAAGCTGTAAAATCCAAGCCCACAAGAAAACGTTGCATATGTGGTTTTTCACCATTTTCACTGCATTTGGAATTTTTTTCCCGCTTCCCAGTACACGCCATGGAATATTCAATACCATCACCATGAAGTGCAATTTGTTACGCAGAAAATAAGCCAAAACACAGCTCTTTATGTGGAAAAATAAAAAAATTATAGATTTTTGAAGTTGGTGAGTGAAAAATGGAAGTGAAAAAACTAAAAAAGGCCAAGTCGTTAAGGGGTTACACAGAAAGATGTGAGATCATACATACCCCACATGTGGATATTCACCAAATTGTGCAGCAAAGGGAACGTTAAATCCACAGGGGACACCAAACAATTTTTGCACTAAGCGTCACACAGATCCATCATTGTATGATCCCTTTCACAATGGTCAAAACAAAAAGAACAAGTTGGTGTGTAAAGGCTAAATAGTGTATAAATTTTATTTCAAAGTATAGAAAACACACACAAATGATGCCATGCATCACATTTCATAAAAGCATTTAAAAAGTGTACAAAATACACATCAACAAGTGGAACGGAGCCAGTCCAAGCCGATCCACACACGGCCACCAATCAACATCAGATAAGAGAAATCCCCCCCATGCACAAATGAAAATAAATGTGAGCAACAACGTACAAAAATTTCTGGCACATTTGTCTACCAAGTGATGAAAATTTTTGGCAGACTCCTAAATGACAAGGTAAACAAATGGTCAAACCCAGGTATCGATCAAAAGGAGTCAACCAGTGGAGAGGTCAAAAAGCCAGCATTAAGTGGATAGCTGAAAACATAAAAGGTAAGCCATGGGGGAAAGTGGTAAGGGGAAGGAAAGTGGTAAGGGGAAGAGGGACGAGTGGCCGGAGGAACCCCACGCGTTACGTCAGAGCCTGCGACTTCCTCAGGGGTCTGTTGTATCCCTTTCACAATGGTAACCCTAATAAATAATTATATATCCATAAACCCCTCTAATGAGATAACAAAAGTCACTTTTAGATGTCGCCAATATATTATCCACACAATAACAGAACCTTCCGCGCTTCATAAGAATTTGAGTGAGAACTTCATAACACAGGTGTAAATAATGGAGGATGGTGGGTAATAAAAACTTTATTCCAGAACATGTGTGTGTTGTTGATGTTACATATCGCTTTATGGACATGTTCTGGTCGCGGTGTTAATATGTAGTGACATTAGGTGAAGAGGATCGAATGTTCATTGTATCAGTCAATTTTTGCAAAAAAAAAAACAAAAAAAAACTATCACTAAATTAAAGGCAATAAGAGAGAAAGTGTGTTCTTAGATAATTCTACATAGAGAAGGGTTAAAAACATGCATATTAGTTGATATTTTCCCTTCTCAAAAATGTAGTAACATATAAAGTGAATATTTCCTTTATCTGTGAGGTTCAGCAGCTCCTGAAGAGGGAGAATACAGGAGAATAAATTGCACTTCATAGTAGTGGTATTTAATATTCTATGCTGTATACTGTAAAGCAGGAAAAAAATTCTGAATGCAGTGAAAATGATGAAAAAACACATTTGCACCATGTCTTATGGGCTTGGATTTTACGGCTTTCACTGTACGTTCCAAATGACAGGCCTACTTCATTGATTGGGTCAGTACAATCATGGGGATACCAAATTTGTATAGGTTTTATAATGTTTTCATACATTTACAAAAAATAAAACCTCCTGCACAAAAAAAAATTCTTAATTTTGCCGTCTCCTGGCGCTCATAACTACACTTCATTGAATGGAGCTGTAGGTGGTGTCATTTTTTGCGCCTTTTGATGACCTTTCAATGCTTCTATTTTTAGGACTTTTTTTAAAATTGGGAGCTATTTTCTGTTACGGGGTTAAACGCAGTGAAAAACAGTTATTATATTTTGATAGATCGGGCATTTTTGGACGCGGCAATACCTAATGTGTTTATGATTTTTACTGTTTAGATTTATATGACTTCTAGGGAAAGTGGGTGATTTGAATTTTTAAGCTTTTTTAATATCATTTTTTATTTTATTTTTTTTACTATTTTTCAGACTCCCTAGGGTACTTTAACCCTAGTATGGCAGTATATGGGGATTTTGCACACCATCTATTATAATGTGCAAGTCGCCTAGATTATGATAGCCTCGGATCTTTGTGTGACCCGAGGCTCGTTTATGCCACCAGCAGCTTTGCCGATCAAAGGGCCCATGCGGCTGCACAAGGGGCAAGTTCTCACAACCCTGAGTGCACCAGCTCAATTACAAAAGTTTATAAAGTTGTTTCTCAGCGATTAAGCAGCCTGGAATTAAGCTGAAATAAGTGGAATCATCCCCTACAGGTAACGAGCATGGGTTCTAGGACAGTCTAACACCCCTAAAGTTGTGATAGATGTCCTTTAAAAAGGACCTTTCACCACCCCAAATGTCCTATAGTGATCCTAGCCGATCACATTCTCTAACTGCATGAAAACATCCACCCGATTACCGTCCGACAGTGTAGGAGATGTGGTCTGCTACCCCTGGCCTTGCCTCTGAGCCAAGGCTCCTAATTTTTAACACAAAAAAAACTGTGAAAAGTTTTTGATTGGAGTATAAGCCCTAGTGTAGGAAATACAGCCGCTACGCTAGTAAAATGTCCAGTAGCAGCCGCACCTCATTGATGATATGTCCACAGCAGAACCCCCTTTACTGAAATGTCAACAGCCGATGTCCCCTTTAATGAAATGTCCACAGCAGATGCCCCCCTTTACATAAATAATGTAATGTCCACAGCAGGGCCCTTGGAAAAAAAATTAAAAAAATCTATACTATGTACATCACCATAAGGGGTTCATCGGAACATTTCATCATCTGTCTTCGCCATAAAAGTAGTATGATTTAAACAAATATAATCCAAGGCTTTTTCAGGTGGAGAGGGCTTTACAAGCTGAGGAAGAGCAACAGTGATCGCCTACTAAGATACAAATGGGCAAATATGCATAACAGAAAAGTTAACATTTATTCAAGGGTCCCCCCATTTAGGTTCCTGTATTTGTCATCATTAGAAACCCTCTCTCCCTGTTTTCTTTCGCTATAGACTTCTTTCACACCCCTTTTACAATGTCCGTTATCGGGGTTAAAACTATAGTTGTGGTTTCGGTCTAAGTGCGTATATGCGTTTGGAGAGGAGTTTCTCCTGATACACCAGAAATGCGTTTCGTAACCCAATCCCAGCACATTGTATGAACACAGCCATAAGCATCTATTATATGAAAAATATATACAGCATGTTAAACTGGATCAAAGCCAGAATACTGGTAGTTTTTACATAAAGCGATTAACATGTTTGTAACAGATATGTTCTCATAAAGGTTGTATTATTACCAGGAATTTGTGTAATCTCTATTCTCATGCTAACATAGACATCTGCATCCCACGGCAGGATTAAAATACTGCATATTTTTAGAAATGATCTGACCTAGATGCACAGCACGACTATCTTTAAACAGTAAATATTAGTACTGTATATATTCATAGGGCATGAGCTGTTGGCAGCATGTTATTCAAACCCAGAATAGAGAAACGTTATTATACATGAGTATCACTTACATTTTTAATCTTTCTATACCTTGGAATACAGAATATATCCTAAACTATACCAAATCTATTGCTCCAACTAATAAAATACATCTAGTCATGACAAGTTAAGCCTAATTTCTTGTAATTTGCTTATATTGAAGCAGTAGCTGACATTCAACGGATATACCCAAGCATAAGCAGACCCAAGTATAGGTTCCCAATTTCACCACAAAAAACTGGGAAAACATATTGACTCAAATCTAAGCCTAGGGTTGGAAATGCAAACCAAAACTGTTGATTTTCTTTTCCTCCATACATTTAAGAGTTACCAAAAGAATTTAGTAAGCTAAACACCCACTAAAATGAAGTATTTGTAAAGTGCATCTAATGTCACAGAAAATACTGTATATACTCCAGTGTAAGCCGACTCGAATATAAGCCGAGACCCCTAATTTTAACACAAAAAAAAATGGAAAATCCTATTGAGTCGAGTATAAGCGGAGGATAGGAAATGCATTGGTCCCACCCCCCAGTATATAGCCTACCAGGCCCTGTAGTATATAGCCTGTCAGCCCCTGTAGTATATAGCCTGTCAGCCCCTGTAGTGTATAGCCTGTCAGCCCCTGTAGTATATAGCCTACAAGCCCCTGTACTATATAATCAGGAAGCCCCTGTAGTATATAGTCTGCTAGCCCCTGTAGTGTATAGCCAGCCAGCACCCTCTAGTGTATAGCCTGCCAGCCCCTGTAGTATATACCGTGCGCCCCCTGTTGTATATAGCCTACCAGGCCCTCTAGTGTAAAGCCTGCCAGCCCCCTGTAGTATATAGCCTGCCAGCCCCCTGTAGTATATAGCCTGCCAGCCCCCTGTATTATATAGCCTGCAGCCCCTGCCCCCAATATAATGCCTGTAGGAAAAAAATCAAAAAGTGTACTCACCTTCTGACGCCCCCTGGCAGGTCCTCTTCCATACAGCCCGACATCGGCTTCGTGTCTCCGCTCGGTCCATCACAGGCACCATGACGTCAGCCACTTACTGGTACATAAAGAACAAAGAAAAAGAGGATGCGTACAAGTAATCTACTATCAAGTAATTTTATTGAGCAACAAAAAATGGAATATTAAAAACAATTAAAAACACAAATCGTGGTAAAAATACCAACTGTGTTTGGACGAGTGTACATGATAGAAAAAGGCAATATAAAATGTGTGCTCCATGTACTGTACTGACTGACATCATAGTGTGTGGCGTTGCCGGCGCACACATTAGAATGTCAGCATGCGACTGACGTCATGATGCCTGCGACGGACCCTGCGTTGACACTGAGCCGATGTCTGGACTGCGATGTATGGAAGAGGACCTTCAAGCAGCGTCGGAAGGTGAGTTAGGGTTATACTCGAGTACATACGGTATGCCATTATATGTCCACATTGCCAAAAAATTAAGATTTTATAGCCATTAAAATTTGACAATACAAATCTGTACTCCTCTGCTTCCTTTCAATGCCCTGGCGTGTGCCCATACAGCAGTTTTCCAGCACATATGGAGTATTGTTATACTCGGGAGAAATTTGGTATAAAACTTTGAAGTTATCCACTGAGAATTTGTACATTTTTTGAAAAAAACGCATTCATTTAGCCAAAAAAATGTAAATTTCAAAATTGTACACTATTTTGTTTTAACCCCTGTAAAACAATTGAAGGGTTAAAAAACTTCATAAAAGTTGTTTTACATACATTAAGGGGTGTAGTTTATACAATGGGGTAACTTATGGGGTTTTTACTATTACTTAGGCCTCTCAAAGTGACTTGAAATCTGAGCAGGTCCCTCAATTTTGTGTTTTTTATGAAAATAGGAAAAATTGCATCCCACAAAAATTACAGTATGCATAAAAAACCATGTCCACATAAAGCAGGTATCCGGTAAATGTTAGTTATCAAGTTTGTTTACTGTTATGACTATGTGTTGAAAAAGTACAAAGTGGAACTAGAAAACAATTTCAAAATCACTTGTATATGTTAAAGTTTTACATAGTTATAACCACTTATTGTGACACAGGACCGATTTGAAAAATGGGCTGTTTTAGGAAGGTGAAAAGTGGCTTTGGTGGTAAGGGGTTAGAATTCATCCCACAGATAATAAGCTCTCATATAGCTTAATAAATGTAAGATTGAAAAATATATGGCTTGTGGAAGGAGGGGAATGAGAAATAAAAAGGGTTAAGGAAGAAATGAGTCTGTTCCCTAAGGGGTCAAAATTAGAAAAAAAAAATGTACATGTTAATGTGTAAATATAATGAAATTTTAATGAATTCATATTTTATTTTTTTCTTAATTGGTTTCATGTCCATTCTTTTTCTTCTCTTAAATAGGTAATGTGGGTTTGTAATCTGTGCCGAAAGCAACAAGAAATTCTTACAAAATCGGGAGCTTGGTTTTTTGGAAGTGGTCCACAGCAGCCTCCTAGTCAGGATGGAACATTAAGTGACACTGGTACTGGTGCTGGTTCAGATGCACCAAGGGAAAAGAAAGCTAGACTTCAAGAGAGATCTAGATCACAAACACCTTTAAGTACTGCCGCAACAGCTGGTTCTCAAGAGACCTCACCTGTTAGTTTACAGTCTAATCGAAGCAAGGGGTCGGTATCCTCATTACAAGCTGCAGGACAGGAGCAGAAGCAGTCATCAAGATCAAGAAGTGAACCACCACGGGACAGGTATCAGTATAATACAGCAGACCTGACATGTTTCCCCACAGTCATTGTAGTACAAATCGTCATATTTACAATATGAAGCAAAACAATTTTTTTAATAAGATTTAGGTCTTTATTTTAATTGTGCTGTAGGATATCAATGTCAGATTGGTATGTGTCTCAGATGCCAGGTATTTTGCAGTTCAGTCTTTTTCATGAGTTACAATACCAAACACAGTGTACAATGTATGGAGCTGTGCTTCGTAAGTAGTTTTTAGACTTCCATTTATTCATACCTTGGATGTGGTGGGGAGGGGGTGTATCCGATATTGACCTAATCTAAAGATTGATCATCAACACTTCAGTCTCAGAAAACCCCTTTAAGTGCAGAAATTGCAGAAATTTACCTAATTGGTAAAAACATATAAAAATTCCAGATAAAACATGCCCCACCATGCGTCCCTTTGGAGGCATCCTGAAAATCAGCGCTCCCTCTTTCAGAAAAGGAGGATGTATCCCACATACGGTGGGATATGCTGTAGCCCTCCATTGTAAGGATACATCAGGAGTTCTCCTGAAGTACCCTTACAACAGAAGTGGAAGACGAAGACTTAGGGTAGGACCACACATTCAGCTTTTCAGATGCAGTTTTTGATGCCCAAACCAGGAGCAGCACCTTTCAATTATTTGTCTCACACCATTATGATCCAGACCTGCTTTTGAATCTGAAAAACTGAACGTGTGGACGCACCCTTAGGACATTCAGTATGAGTTACAAATTCCATATTGATTGTAAATATTGTTTTTTTTTAAATCTTGTTTATAGGAAGAAGGTTGTGTCAGTTTCCGAACAGAATGGAAAAATTGCAAAAAGTGATCGTAAGAGAAACCAGAAATTTCCTAACCAATCAGGGCAGGCGTATACCGATGAACATAAAGAAAGAAGAGAAAGCAGAAGACTGGGAAAAGGTAGATCACAAGACATTCCAGAAAAGTCAGAGGAAACAGGAAACACGGAAGAAGATAAGGAAAGGGCTGATGAAGACTATCAAACACGGTATAGAAGTGACCCCAACTTAGCCAGGTACCCTGTAAAGCCACAACCTGAGGAGCAACAGATGCGTATGCATGCCAAGGTTTCCAAAGCACGGCATGAAAGGAGACACAGTGATGCATCACTACCACATACAGAATTAGATGAAGCAGAAGTTCCTGAGAACAAGTTAGGGAAGAATTCTCAAGTTCAAGGACCTCAGGACAAAAGAACTGTTTTTGAAAGTCAGCAGTCCTTTTCTATTGATAGGAATGGTGATGGAATAGTTTCTAAGCCAAACCAAGTGTCAAATCACAGCCCACCTAGTCCTAGACATAGCCCTGTGCCACCAGAACACAATGAGGCAAAAAACCATGATTCTTTTAAAAAACAGACTCGGTTAGATCCAAGCTCTGCTCTTTTAATGAGAAAGACTAACCGTGAAAAAATGGAGACAATGTCAAGGAACGATTCTCTTAGTTCAGATCAATCAGAATCTGTTAGGCCATCCCCACCAAAACCCCACAGATCTAAACGTATTGGTAAGAGAAGACAGATGTCAGTGAGTAGCTCGGAAGAAGAAGGAGCATCTACACCGGAATACACCAGTTGTGAGGATGTGGAAATTGAAAGTGAAAGCGTCAGTGAGAAAGGTAAGCTGTCACATTTACTTGAAGTTTTTGAAAGGGGGATTCAGGCTAGACATATTGATGACCTATCTATAGAAAAGCTTTTTAGTATCATATCAGGAGCCCACTGATCCCCAAATTCAAGCCGCATCTGGCGTCAGAATCGACACAAAAATCATTCTCTGAGTCAGCCTCAGGGAAGTGAACCAGGCTCAGTTCCAGGGCGGCCCACTACACAGAGTTCAACACATTTTCTGTTCTAGCTCCATTCTCTGTATAGACAAAAGAAAAAACTAAATTCATTTTTCCATGAAAGTCACGGATCTAGTGTGAGAGGGGACATGCTTGGTAGTCAAATGTCATCTGATTCCATAGAGAAGATATACAGTCAAAAAGTGTATTATTAAAACATTAAAAATGTATTGAATCTCCTTAGAAAATAGAAGCCGCACGACCGTATACGGCTCTATCTTTTTGTGGTTACGGCTCGGGACGGTGAGCACTTGTCGCGCTCACCGTAACGAGTCTGTGCTCCATAGACGTCTAGGGGGGGACACGCGTTCCCCTGACGGTCGTGTGAATTTGCTCTAAGGTGGTTTCACAGACAGATGTATACTTAGAGCTCTGGATTGCTGTTAAGGCTGTGGACTGGTGCCTGAACTGTGTCATATTCCAAGCAATAGTTGATAGTTTCGTGGTCTAAATCTTGACTGGGTCTTCAAATTCAAACAACTATTTACAAAAAGGGCCTAGCGGCCCCACTAAGACCCATTTGTCAAAAGAATTTATTTTTGAATGTAAAACTGCAATTTTTTATTGATATGCATTAAAATTAGAAGGTTTAGTAAATAAAGCACTATATAGTTGGTTAAAAATCTACAGTCAGTAGAAGCCTAAATACAAGGAGTATTATATCAATTGTATCCACTGGAAATTAGCGGTGAGGGTGGAATGGTGACAGTGAGGAGTGGGATCTGCCAATGCAGTTTGCGTATGGATGGACCCTTATACTTTGCAGGCACTAGGTGTCGCCGGTGAGCTGTAACCACAGCTCTTTAGTGTGATACTATGTATCGTTTTTGGACGAGTCTTGTTAAGACCTTTAATGCCGTGTATTTGTCCATCCAGTCGGGATGGTTTGCCAGTATAATTTAAAGTGTCCATACATAGCAGCACCACAACACTCTTGATTAGTCTCACACTGCCATTGATTCACATGTAAATGGAGGAGCGATTTGTGATCTCCCTTATTCTCACTCACTTACACACACACACATTATTCTGCATCTGACTAAACTGTCTATATTTTAGGCTCACTGACTGCTAAATAAAAAACAAACAGACACTACAGCCCCCCCGACATGTTTCGCCACCTTAGTGGCGTCCTCAGGGGTGCCGGGGCTAAGTGTGAGTATTCCAAGCAAGACTGTAACTGCTGTATACTAGTCTATTTCTCAGACCATTACTTGTAAGAAACAATGCCTTTGAAGAGAGGGTCTTTTTGACTTTGACTATGTTAGCACATTGTAAGTGCATTGTAAATGCAACAAGTACACCCAGCCAGAAAGTTGAGACTACAGTTTTCACTTATTGGACTACACCTTTACACCTTTGTCTACACTGATGTTTTCCCACTAAAAGAATCAAGATTGATATTTACCTTTCATGATTTTGTACTGACACATATTATGTCATCTTGGTACCTCATTTTATTGCTTATTTGTGTCCAGATCTGCTTTCTTGCCAACTGTTCCAAATTTAAGGTAGCGCAGACTCTGAATCACCTCCATTCTAAAAAGAGGATAGACTTGTGAATCCATGTCCCACAGTGTCCGTCCCTGTCTTCTTTAGATGGTTTTCAGGTCTTGTCGTTTGTTGGTACAGAGTTACCTAACGTATAACTTGTCAACCCTTATACTTGAGATGATTTGGGAGATATTCTTTCCCTCGCAAAATATTTTTCTGTACCAAATTTATTAAATGAAACAAGGTTTTTGAAGATTTTGGGTTACAATACAAACTAACCCACAATCAAAGTTTTCACTGCCTTGTGCAACTCTTAATTCACAAGGGAACTGCTCAAAAATATCAAAATTTCTCATTAAAATGTCAAAAACACATGTCTGAATAAGCCCTAAAACTGCATAAAATAGCGGTGTTGGTAGTTAAAAGGAACCTGTCACAAGGAATTGACCTACTAAACTTTTACAAGTATCTTGTTAAACTGCTCAACACCCCCAGATCATGTTTCTTTCATGGCCCAGTGTGGTGGCATCATCCAAATCTGAAGTGATATGTAATATGGTTGTATAAATTCATGGAGGCCGAGAGTTTAGGACTGAAGTCAAACTCTCCTAGGCTAACTGTGATTGACATCATGCAACAGACATCAGAAGAGACGTATATGATGATCCTGGATGTGGGGGCATCAACTGAAGCGAAGGAGTTGTTCTTATGCGAGGTGAACCTTCTACTTCACAACAAACTGATGCAAACTGATGGTTTATTAGGTCAATGACTGCTGACAGGTTCCCTTGAAAAAAAAAAAATTATATATATGTACTAAATGCAATAATTCAATAGTAAAGCAGTAAAGCTGCAATCAAATCCTGATTTTACAGAATTGCTGTAAAAGAGAAATCCAACTTGCCGGAATTTTTTTTACAATAGTTGGTATAAATAAGACAGAAGCCATTTCATAGGCTAGTACTCCCGATACAATCCCCAGTGGAACAGATAGAACCAATCCATTATAACCTACATAGAACATTACGGGAGCTAGAGTGGCCATAGCAGATCTTTTGTTTCTTCAATTAAAGTATTATTAAATTTTATTTTAAAGGTGGGTAAGAAATGTAGAAAGGAAAATATCTTTCTGCTCTTTTTTTGATCCTATTTATCTATCTATTATATTTTGCCATGTGTGAATTTGAAATATGTTCATTTAAAGAGGTTTCTGATGCATAACATTTATTTTCACAAGAAGCAATTTCTTATTGAACACTAGAGGTCACTCACACAACAGGAGTTTCCAAGTCTTTCCCTTCTGCTGAGGTGAAAATGAATCCATGCTGGAAAAAGTACAGAGGTTACCCACAACTAATATTTTCTGAACTTTTTTAGCTGACATATTTATATAAATAAACAATAAGAAGCCCCTGAATGTCAGCATAAAAAAACAATGCAATGCTAAAAAGTCCAAACCACTAAAAATCGAAGTTAGAGAACAATAATTTAATCTCCAATGATCAACATTTGAAGGATTTGTGTGTAAGGAGTACACCATAATAATAATAATTCATTTATATAGCGCCAACAGATTCTGCAGCGCCAACAGAGTTTGCCAAATCTGTCCCTGTCCCCATGGGGCTCACAATCTAATCAACCTACCAGTATGTTTTGGGGTGTGGGAGGAAACTGGAGGACATGGACCATACCACTAGAACAGTGTTCTACAAAATGACCAAAGTGTATCAACATTAAACCAATTTTTTTGCAAAAAAACTGATGATCATAATTGGAGAACAGCAATGATGTATCATAGAGGAAAATTAAAATTACATTTTCTGAAGGGTCCAACAGTCACCAATCAGTAGGAAGTGTTCAGACCTTTTCTTTGAATGACTTCAATACATCTACAGCCACACAACGTCCCTTGTCTCTCACACTGCTCTGGTGGGATTTTGATCCACTCTTCTTCCAGTGTCTTTTACAGTTCTGTGACTGTTGTGGGTTTCTTGGCCATAACTTTGTAACTAAGGATTTTCCAGAAGTTTTCTATTGGGTTTAGATCAGAACTCTAGGCTGGCCATTTTATTGTTAAAATGTTTTTTTTCAAGGAACTGCTTGAACCATTTTGCTGTGTGACAGGGGTAATGTCCTGAATTAAAATTAAGGACTAATTGAGTGAAGAAATCAAGTTAGGAACCACATGTTGTTTAAGAAGGTTCTGATACACATTTGAGTTCATTCAGCCATGTAGCTGTATGAAAGGTCCAACTGTTGCTGAAAGCAGTCCTTCAAAGCATGACACTTCATCCACCACCTTTCACTGACTTCTTTATACACATTGGATAAAGTATTTCCCCAGTTTGTAGATGAGCATAATGTTTCCCATCAGATCCAAATAAACTATACTTACTTTCATTACTAAAATGAACTGTGGACCACTTTTCCTCTGTCCACAAAACCTGCTCCTCAGCAAAGGTGAGTCTAGCCATTCTGCTAATGAGAGGTTTGGTCACTGCAGTCCAAATGTTCTTAAACCTTGACATTGAAATAGCGTGTTTTTCTCTAATTATGACCTGCAGTGTATATAACAATGTATATATGTAAGAAGTACCTAAATTATCACTGCTTATAGTAACAAACGTCAGATTCTAAAAATAGGGCTCAGTCAGAATAGTAAAAACTTGCTTGGTCTCAAGGGTTTAATTTTGTTATTACTAGTAAAAAAAATACACCCCCAGTAATCCCATCCTGCCTTTGTGCCATCACTCATCCAAGTGAAATACATGTATAGTATCAGAATAAGTGTTGTGATTATTTAGTTCCGAAATTCTCAGATGGTGTGTCATCGGTTTCTACAGTCCGATCACATGCCGATGCCTGCAGTTCGGGCAGTCGGTTGAAACATGGGGATGTGGAAACCACAGGCATAAGTAGGAACACATTGGGGCACATTTACTTACCTGTCCTCTGGAGTTCATCGAACTGTGCCCTGATTCACTAAGATTGTGCGCCCGATATCCTGCATGTGTCTCTTTCCCGCTCAGGTCTGTCGGAGTTCACCTTCTTTTTTGTGGTGCATGTAAGTGCTTATACTTGCAATAGTTAAATCCCGCGCTTAGTCCGAATCAATCGGATCATCCAACGGCACGCCCCCTAAATTGGGTGGCATGGAAGCCTGCGCAGCTGCGACAAAAAAATTGATCAGGTGCGCCAAAATCTCAGCGCAGACACTAGTTAAATACCTGAGCAAGCTGCGGAATCCCCGAAAAAGGCACACAGTACGAAGAAAGTGCAATCGGCGACCCTTAGTGACTGAGCCCCATAGAATTTGAATCAACAATTGTTTATGTCCGAAGCCATACTCCTTCCCTAACCCAACCTTATAGTGCTCCCCCTCATTGGCAACCACCCTGTTTCCCTTAGCAGGTCCCACATATAAGACTTCTTTCCACTAATAAATTTTTTTGGCATCTCCTGTGTTCTCCCTCCTTAATTTGCCACCTTTTCTGCAGTCCACCTCTTATTACGCCTCCCTTATTTATATTACCCCCTTCCCCCATCTCGGCTACAATCATAGCCTCATACTTCCTTTTTGTGGTGAAATTTGAGAAATAAATAAATATAGCCCGGATTTTTTGGACTATAAGAGACACTGGACCATAAGACGCACCTAGGTTTTAGAGGAGGAAAAATAAGAAAAAATGTTTTTTTCCCCAAATAGTATGCTAAAATGATCCGGGGGCCCGAGTGGGCCCCTCCAGTACCCCAGGGCCCCGGCACATGCCCGGGTTGGCCGGGTGCTGTATGAAAGGTCCAACTGTTGTTGAAAGCAGTCCCCAAAACATGACACTTCATCCACCACCTTTCACTGACTTCTTTATACACATTGGATACAGTATTTCCCCAGTTTGTAGATGAGCATAATGTTTCCCATCAGATCCAAATAAACTATACTTACTTTCATTACTAAAATGAACTGTGGACCACTTTTCCTCTGTCCACAAAACCTGCTTCTCAGCAAAGGTGAGTCTAGCCATTCTGCTAATGAGAGGTTTGGTCACTGCAGTCCAAATGTTCTTAAACTTTGATACGAATATTTAATTTACATTTTTATTCTGTTTCTTAGAATATATACAATTTATGAAATAAACTTAAATATTGTTATTTTACTCAATGACCTTGACATTGAAATAGCGTGTTTTTCTCTAATTATGACCTGCAGTGTATATAACAATGTATATATGTAAGAAGTACCTAAATTATCACTGCTTATAGTAACAAACGTCAGATTCTAAAAATAGGGCTCAGTCAGAATAGTAAAAACTTGCTTGGTCTCAAGGGTTTAATTTTGTTATTACTAGTAAAAAAAATACACCCCCAGTAATCCCATCCTGCCTTTGTGCCATCACTCATCCAAGTGAAATACATGTATAGTATCAGAATAAGTGTTGTGATTATTTAGTTCCGAAATTCTCAGATGGTGTGTCATTGGTGTGTACAGTCCGATCACATGCCGATGCCTGCAGTTCGGGCAGTCGGTTGAAACATGGGGATGTGGAAACCACAGGCATAAGTAGGAACACATTGGGGCACATTTACTTACCTGTCCTCTGGAGTTCATCGAACTGTGCCCTGATTCACTAAGATTGTGCGCCCGATATCCTGCATGTGTCTCTTTCCCGCTCAGGTCTGTCGGAGTTCACCTTCTTTTTTGTGGTGCATGTAAGTGCTTATACTTGCAATAGTTAAATCCCGCGCTTAGTCCGAATCAATCGGATCATCCAACGGTACGCCCCCTAAATTGGGTGGCATGGAAGCCTGCGCAGCTGCGACAAAAAAATTGATCAGGTGCACCAAAATCCCAGCGCAGACACTAGTTAAATACCTGAGCAAGCTGCGGAATCCCCGAAAAAGGCGCACAGTACGAAGAAAGTGCGTTCGGCGACCCTTAGTAACTGAGCCCCATAGAATTTGAATCAACAATTGTTTATGTCCGAAGCCATACTCCTTCCCTAACCCAACCTTATAGTGCTCCCCCTCATTGGAACCACCCTGTTTCCCTTAGCAGGTCCCACATATAAGACTTCTTTCCACTAATAAATTTTTTTGGCATCTCCTGTGTTCTCCCTCCTTAATTTGCCACCTTTTCTGCAGTCCACCTCTTATTACGCCTCCCTTATTTATATTACCCCCTTCCCCCATCTCGGCTACAATCATAGCCTCATACTTCCTTTTTGTGGTGGAATTTGAGAAATAAATATATATAGTCCGGATTTTTCGGACTATAAGACGCCCTGGACCATAAGACGCACCTAGGTTTTAGAGGAGGAAAAATAAGAAAAAATGTTTTTTTCCCCAAATAGTATGCTAAAATATTTAATAAAGTAACAGTAAAGTACCTCGGCTGTGCAGTGCAGCCATGTTTCTCTTTGGAGAGGGACAGGGACAAGCCAGGCCCGGCGCCAGCACCCGGCCAACCCGGGCAAGTGCCGGGGCCCTGGGGTACGGGATCCCTGGGGTACCGGATCCATTGTACCAGTGTCGCTATAAGACACTGGTATAATTGATCACCATCCGGATCGATCACGTTTCTGCCTCTATGCTGCGCTGGTCGGGAGTGTAGCATAGAGGCAGAATCTAAAACTCACCTGTCCCGGTGTCCACGATGCAGCGCTCCGCAGGGTATGCAACGGCTCTGAAGCCGGCGCACATGATGACGTCATCGGATCATGTGTGCCGGCTTCAGAGCCGGCGCGTACAGGAGGCCCAGGCCGAAGACAGAAGACAGCTGCAGGCGCTGCTCCGGGGGAACCAAGAAAGGTAAATTCTTTCTTTTTTCTTTCCCGGAGGGTGGGGGGGTTCAGTGTGTCTGCAGGGAGAGGGGGGAGGGAGGGGGTCAGTGTGTCTGCAGGGAGAGGGGGGAGGGGGTCAGTGTGTCATCAGAGGGAGGGGGGTCAGTGTGTCATCAGGGAGAGGGGGGAGGGAGGGGGGCAGTGTGTCATCAGGGAGAGGAGGGAGGGGGTCATTGTGTCAGCAGGGGGGGGTCATTGTGTCAGCAGGGGGGGGTTCAGTGTGTCCGGGAGGGGGGTGGGTTCAGTGTGTCCGGAGAGGGGTGGGGGTTCAGTGTGTCCGCAGGGGAGGGGGGCAGTGTGGCCACTGGAGGGCGGCCCACGGAGGGGCCCACTAAGGCTCTGTCGCCCAGGGGCTCACTAAAACCTGGAGCCGGCCCTGGGACAAGCAGCACTCACCCCTCCTCCTCTCCTGGACACCGCCCTCTATCTTTAGATAAAATTATACCAGGGCTGTATAGGCATGAGTATATGTGACAAATGGTCACAAGAGCTTACAATCTATGAGGAGGAGGGGGACAGGAGGTGACAGTGTACAATGGCCACAAGAGCTTACAATCTATGAGGAGGAGGGGGGCAGAGGAGGTGACAGTGCTTGTACAATGGTCATAAGAGCTTACAATCTTTGAGGAGGAGGACATACAGTAGGAGGTGACAGTGCTTGTACAATGTCCACAAGAGCTTACAATCTATGAGGAGGAGGGGAGCAGAGGAGGTGACAGTGCTTGTACAATGATCATAAGAGCTTACAATCTATGAGGAGGAGGGGAGACAGGAGATGACAGTCCTTGTACAATGGTTACAAGAGCTTACAATCTATGAGGAGGATGACACAGGAGGTGACAGTCCTTATACAATGGTCACAAGAGCTTACAATCTATGAGGAGGGGACACAGGAGATGACAGTGCTTGTACAATGGCCACAAGAGCTTACAATCTATGAGGAGGAGGACACAGGAGGTGACAGGGCTTGGACAGCAGCCACTACATACCAGGCAACAAGGGGTTAAGAGTGAGAGCAGAGACCGGGGGGAAGTGAGCACCTATCACTTATCTGATCCTCTGATGGGAGAGAAGTTACAGGTCAGACACAGCGCTGTACAGGTTCCTCTGCACACACTGCTCTTGGCCACAAGAGCTTACAATCTATGAGGAGGAGGACACAGGAGGTGACAGGGCTTGGACAGCAGCCACTACATACCAGGCAACAAGGGGTTAAGAGTGAGAGCAGAGACCTGGGGGAAGTGAGCACCTATCACTTATCTGATCCTGTGATGGGAGAGAAGTTACAGGTCAGACACAGGCTGTCCTCTGCCTTTCTCCTCCCACTCTCTCTTCACTGCTGCTGCGCTCCTGCTCTGCCACAAAGCTTTGTATCGGTGCCCTGAGCTGGCAGAGCGCAGGGTGCTGCCATCCATTTCCTCCAGCAGTGGAGGGCTGAGAGGAGGAGAGGGGCGGTGCAGCACTCAGCACAGCCGCTGTGCTTCACTGTGAAGGCTGCGCTTACTGCCCTCCATTCCCTCCTGCAGCTACATCCGGACTATAAGACACACCACTGTTTTTTCCCCATTTCCTGGGGAAAAAAAGTGCGTCTTATAGTCCAGAAAATATAGTGAGAGGTATTGTTTAGGAGCACCACTATCTGTCCTACAGGCAGATGAAAGGTGCCCTGGATTTGTCTGTAGTAACCCAAGGGTTAATGCAGACATGTGGTGAGCAGGAGTAGTCTGTTTTGTCTATGTTGGTCTAGCTAGCATAGACACTTTTCACAGGACTCCTTAGAGCCTGATTTAGACTGCAGGCCAGAAGCAGTAGGTGAGGCACTACCTGGAGATCTGAAGGCTGGACTGTGGTCACTAATGATATACTGCTGGCCAAGAGCGTATACCTGGCAGCCAGGTGCACATATAGTTAGGTTGTGTTACTGTATTAGGCAGTGCCCAGCCGGGCAGGGTTTATTTTGTATGTGCCTAAGTCAATGCTGAATTTGTGTTTTGACATTGAAGTGTGAATAAAATCCATACCTCCCAACCGTCCCGCTTTCGGCGGGACTGTCACTATTTTCTATCTGTGTCCCGCCGCCCCGGGAGGTTAAGAGATTCTCACTCTGTGTTATGCATTGTCCCGGTCCAAGAGACTGAGTCCCGTCTCCTGGTCCCGGGACACACTGACTGCAGAGACACAGGGGCAGCGCGGAGGCTGTGAAGCCTGAGCTCACAGCACTACCCCTCTTCCTCCTCCGGGCCGCCCCCCTTCCCCCTGTGTGAGCTGCCGCGGGATGTGTGAGGAGTAATCATCAGGGGGGGGAAGTGTCACCTGGAGATCCTGAGCTCCCAGCACCGAAGAGCACAGCACAGCACGGCCCCTCCTCCTCCCCCCCTGTGTGAGCTGCCGCGATGTGTGAGGAGGAATCATCAGGGGGGAGGGGGGGGGGGGTCACCAGGAGAGCGGCTGCTGTGTGACCCGGCCATAGACCCTGCACACTCCTCTGCTCCTTCTCCTGAAGCTGTGAAGGTGCAGCGGGCAGCACAGAGAGAAGAGCACCTTGTGCGATGTGCTTACCCCCCTCAGGAGCTGCAGACGTCCAGTAGAAGCATCTCCCCAGCAGGGATGAGGAAGGACACAGCCTGACCCTCACATCATGCACAGGTACAGGTCAGTGTATGACAGGACACATCTATCAGGACTTGTATGTCAGCATTGTGACGTACAAGCCCTGCAATAATTGCAATGTCACCACGCTCTAACACCCACGATCGGAGCCGACTCCGATCGCGGGTGTAAACCCCTTCCACGTCGCGGTCAAGCATGACCGCGGCGTGTGAGGGGGTTCCCGCTATTGATCGGATCCCCCGCGCCGCTTACCGGGGGATTCGATCCTCTTCTGGTCAGCTCCGAGGACTGGCATGTGCCCCGCAGCTGCCCGATGTCCCTGCCAGTCTGCATGCTCAGACAGTTTACACTGCTCTACAATGAAAAAGTATTGTAGAGCAGTGTATCAGAGCATCGCTGGTTCAAGTTCAAGTATGGAAAAGTAAAAACATGTAAACACACTAAACACTACACATTAGAATAAATAAAAAATAAATACATAAAAATATAAGCCCCTAAAATGTCACTTTCCTATAAAAACACTTAATAAAGTATAAAACACACAAACACACAAAAAACCGCCACATATTTGGTATTGCCGCGTCCATAACAATCTGTATAATAAAACAGAATCATTATTGGACCAGCACGGTAAATGCCAGGGGAAAAAAAGGAAAAAACTTTCTGAAAAAAGATCATTTTTAATAAATACCTTTAAAAAAAAATTTCCTAAAGAGTGATAAAAAAAAAGTTCTGCACTCTAAAATAAGACACTAAAAAGAACAACTCTTCTCGCAAAAAATATAAAACATGTAAAAAAAATTGTTTAAAAGGCCACACTGTCCTAAAAATGGTAACATTGAAAAGAATTATTGTGTTTTAAAAAATGTAAATCTTTTGTAGAAAAAAAATTCTTCATTTTGCCATACTTTGAGGCCAAAAATTTTTCTATATTTTGGTGTGCGGAGCTGTGGAAAGAGGACCTGTCACCCTGAAAAACAGCACTTTTGAAAAAATGAGGGAAACAGCCTGGGAGCCCCCATTGTAAGGGGGGCCCCAATGCATATTTTTGTCAAAAATTTGAAGAAAAAACGGCGTGGGGTGCCCCCTATTTTTCAAATCAGCCAGCTACAAAAAAGCAGCAGCAGCAGCCTGCCATTACTGAGCTGGGATAGGCCACTGTTAGGGGGCTATTCCAGCGCAACAATAACAGCCTGTGGCCGCCCCACTACCTGACCGTCTATAGACGGTCAGGTACTGGTTTGTACCCGGCTCTTCCCGGCACCCCTGGTGGCGGTGGGTACCGGGGTAATGGTATGGGCGTTAGTGTGAATTTGCCAAAAAAATTAAGGCAAACACTAAGGCCAGCCCTTAGTAATGAGCACCGTAACCTAGCCGGCACCACTACTATGGCAAACTATGAAGAGTGTCGCAAAAAAATGAATCACACCATTTTTAACAAATATAAGTTTAATTGAACAAAGAACGCAGACACACCCTCGTTGACCATTTTATTTGTTAGAAATGTCGGTCATCGACGTAATCCCTCGAATCCGAAGTAGTCCACAGCAGGCACGGTCCTGGAAGACACAAATAACACAAACACACAAAAAAGGGCACGCAGCCATGGGGGGGGGGCATGCTCGTTGTCTAGGGGGGGGGGACATGCTCGTTGTCTGGGGGAGGGCATGCTCTTTGTCTAGGGGGGGGGATATGCTCGTTGTCTAGGGGAGGACATGCTTGTTGTCTAGGGGGGGACATACTTGTCTAGGGGGGGCATGCTCGTTGTCTAGGGGGGGCATGCTCGTTGTCTGGGGGGGGACATGCTCGTTGTCTAGGGGGGGGATATGCTCGTTGTCTAGGGGGGACACGCTCGTTGTCTAGGGGGAGTGGTATATGCCCCCCAATTATATACATAAATATACATTGGTGCCAATGGGGTTAATCAGCATATATATATATGTATATTGCTGCTATATATACATTGGTGTCAGTGGATGCGTTGGAGGTATGAGCAGTGGCGTGGCCATGGTGGTGTGGTTAGGGGGCGTGGCTAGGGTGTGGCTTCTGTGGGTAAAAAAATCGCCGCGGCGCACTACGCGTGCCGCAATTTTGTCCCTCTTTCTTCTCAACAAAAGTTGGGAGGTATGAAAACCTTTTATTTGGACTTTAACCCCTTAAGGACGCAGCCATTTTGCAGGTTAAGGCTCAGCCCGATTTTTTGGATTCTGACTTGCTTCGCTTTATATGGTTATAACTTTTGAACACTGTTACTTATCAAAACGATTCTGAGATTGTTTTTTCCCCACATGTTGTACTTCATTTTAGTGGTAAATTTTGGCAGATAAGTTTTGCGTTTATTTACAAAAAAAAGAAAATATGATAAATTTTTTGAAAAATTTGCCATTTTCGAAATTCTAAATCATTGCGTTTTCAGGCAGATCGATTTACCACCTAAATAAGTTGCTGAATAACATTTCCCATTTGTCTACTTTACATTTTCACCATTTTTGAAATGTCCGGATAATTTATTTTGATGTCACGCGGCTTACAAATAGAATAGCGCTTTTCCAGATTTTCAGAATTGACTATTTTGGGGATAAATACAGTTTTGAATGAAATTTTACATATTTAGCATCAAAACCCCCTATATAATCTACCCATTTTCAAATCTGCACCCCTCAAGCTATCAGAAACAGCTTTTACGAAGATTGTTAACCCCTTGAGATCTTCATAGTAATTGAATCAAAATGGAGGTGAAATTTAGAATGGTCATACTGTTCCCTTATACGTTCATTTAGCACTAAAATTTACACATTTCCAAAATATAAAAAGAGAAAACCCACCATACAATTTGTTCTGCAATTTCTCCTGAGTACAAAGACCCCCCACATGTGGCTGTGACTTGTTTTATGGGCGCACAGCGAGACGCAGAAGGGAAGGAGAGCCCTGCAGCTGCCAGGATTTTAGTTTCCTCATTGGCCCCTTTTGAAGGCTATAAAATTTTCGCTTTTTCGTTATTGGGGCCATGTGACGGCATTTTTTTTGCGGGATGAGATGCTTTTTCCATTGTTACCATTTTGGGGTTGGTATCACCTATTGTTGAAAATTTAGGAACTTTTTTTGAGGGCAGGAGTAGAAAAGCATCAATTCTGTACTGGATTTTTGACTTTTTTTTTTTTGGTGTTCACCGTATAGACTAATAATCCTATTAGCTTTATTCTATGGGTTGATACGATTACGGGGATACCAGACATGAATATATTTTCTTACGTTTTACTAAATTTGTCAAACAAAACCCTAATGTGGGGAAAAATCTATAATTTTTGTATTGCCATCTTCCAAGTGGCATAACTTTGTTACGTTTTTGGCTACGGAGCTGGTTGATGGCTTGTTTTTTGCGGGACATGTTGTACTTTGCACCAGTATCATGTCTAAGTACATATGGTTTTTTGGTCGCATTTTATAGCATTTTTTGTGGGATTGAAAAGGTAAAAATCATAATTTTTGGAGGGTTTATAACAGTTTTTTTTTACGGCGTTTATCGTGCGGGTTCAATAATGATTTACTTTTATTCTACGGGTTGTTACGGACGCGGTGATACTATATATGTGGGGTTTGTGTTATGATTTAGACTTTTTTTTTGAGTTATATGTCTCTTTATATGTTTTGGGGGTTTGGGGCATTTTTAGTGATTTATGACTTTATTTTTTTATTGAATAACTTTTTTTTTTACTTTTTCACTTTTATACCATGGGACATGAAGAAGCAATCCTCTGATTGCTTCTTCATGATAATATTCTGCAATACTCATGTATTGCAGAGTATTATCAGTGTCAGCCTATGCACTTGCATAGGCTGGCACTGTGCCAGTAAGATGACGTCACAGACGCCATCTTACTGGCAATTCTTGCTAGTAACTCTGGGGTCCAGATCGGACCCCAGAGTTACTATAGCAACGATCGGCGCCCCCCGAAAACGGTTCGGGGGGGCCGATCGTGGGGGAAAGACACCCCAGATGCTTGTTAGATGCCGCGGTCGCGCTGACCGCGGCATCTAAAGGGTTAAGCACCCGCGATCGGAGACAACTCCGATCGCGGGTGTTACACTGGGGTGCCGGCTATTAGTTACAGCCGGCACCCCGTGTTTCCCGATGCCGGTTCGGCTCTGATCCAGAGCCGAGCCGGCATAAGCGCCGTGGCGGATATATCCGCCACTGAGCGCTAAGTCACTGCGCTCCGTGGCGGATATATCCGCCGCGGAGCGTGAAGGGGTTAAACCTGTGTGGGTCCCTGCTTCCTGCAGTACAGCCTAGTGTCTGCCAGAGCGATTCCCCACAATATAAATATATATACATATACACACACACATATATGTATGTATGGAGAGTCATCTTCATATTATCCCCACCCCTTTGGTAGTGGGGAATATAACAACAACTACTGTATATTCGCCAACCTGATTTGGCCGGGCTATAGAATTGAACTATATATTTGCCCAGGAATTGGGGCAGGATAAAGCTAGTGTGCTGGCGCAGGGCATCTCCAGCCTGTGCTGGCTCACTTCTCAGCCTGACATGCACCCTCAAGGCCCCTCCCCGCCAACTTAACATGCGGGCGGACATGTGAAGCTGGCGTCCCATTTGTGATTTTATATGCACTTTTTAAACTACATGTTTTGTGAGTATATTTTACATTAAATAAATCTGATTTGTAAAGAACATACTACACTATCCATGTGCGTATTTCTTCCAGCGATCTGCTATGGTGAATAGTGTCAACGAAGGAGGATAAAACGCAGTGGAGATGGTCTGAATAGTGGCCTATTCTTATCGGAGGATCTGTGCAATTGTGCTAGTCCTTTGGAGGGAGTTTGATAACTTGCTGAATATTTTATTAAAATAAAAGGAAATAGCTAGAAGACTTGGAGCTCCGGTCAGAGTAACTTTACTATGTTTTAGTTGTGGGACTTTTTGTTGGATCGGTCCTTGGCTGTTTGTAGCCCCTAAAGGGCAAAGTGTGGGGGGAAGTCACAATTCCTGGCAGTGGCCATTAGTTACTCTTTTATCTCGGCTTGTACAAACCTTTATAAATCCTCCCCTGTTAATGTATACGTATTAGACACTAACCTATATTCATTCCTTATATTGCAGAAGGCTCGCTATTTTACCATTGCATTCAACTTTATCTGTACCCAGAATGCTTGAAAGAGTTGAAACACCGGACATATTTTCTAACACTCAGGATCCCAAATTCCATATATTCCCATTGACTGTGGGATAGTTAGGAGCAGGCCTGGACTGATAATCTTCCAGAAGGCAGTTAGTGCTGTTAATTTTAGAACCTACTTCAATTGGGCTCTCTGCTGTCAGATTGGTGGTCTTCAGCTAAAGAAAACATCTTATCATGATCCCACCTAAAAGAAGAAACCCTAATTAGCATATATGATGCAGAAAATAATACAAAGTATTGCAGAGGAATGTTTCCCCCCTGTGCCAGAATCAGTGAGGCAGTTCCTAATAAAGGGTACAAAAAGATGTTGGTGAAAGTAGTGAAGGGTCCACTTTAAACATCCCCAGAGGAAGCGACGCCGAAACATACGTCGGGGTGCTGTGGTGGTGGTCAGCTACCTTTTTCAAAATAACCTTGGTCTTACCATGCAACGCCCGGGTGGGTAAAGTTACTGATTATATTGAATATGTAACTATTTGTATATGTACATTTGGACAACCATAATGGATGTATTTGAATTTGACTAACAGGACCACCACCACACCTTTTGTTCTTGTGGATTTTATTGTATGTTTTTTAGTCTTTTGTGATTGCCTTGCTATGTTTAAATAAAGATTGGAATAGATGTTTTCCAACATTGGATATATTGTATTGAGATAATCCAAACACATTCTCCTAGCTGCTCTGGAGATGAAACACACAATGATGCCTCCAAACCTTGAAAGACGTCATTGTTGTCCAATAAGACAAAGGTCAGATTATAGATTTATGTCTTATTACTCCCCGCTGCCATCACTTTGCTGCTGCTGGGTGTCTGTATCTCATCACCACGTTCAGATGTGAGCACTGTACATAACATTGTTACTGTTCTGTGTCACTTGTGAAGCGATGAGAATTAAAAAAGGTACATTTATTTTCTTTTACAAATTAGTGATTCTATTAATTTTTAAAAATAAAGAGAGACTTTCACCACCTCTATCAGCACCAGCTATTTTCATTGTTTAAAAGGAACCTGTTGGTATACAAAACTAGAGACAATGTTAGGTAGCAGTCCTAGAAAGACCTTTAATCTTATCCTTGTGTATGTTGTTAGTGGCAGCTGGACTGTGAAAATGGTAGTTATATTCTGGGTCTTCAGCTTCTGCAAGTACTGTAGGTGGGTCTTTTATCCTGTACAGCTTACTCACTGAACAGGAGTGATTAGGTGATTATAGTAAACTTTGCAATATGCAGCAAAGACTTACCGGCTATGGAGAGGGCTCAGCACGTGTGCCCTCTCCATGCACCCGAACCTGGCGTGTGACGTACTATTATGTGACATGTCGGTAAGGGGTTAAAGCCTAACTGTCATTTGAGTTCATTTTTAATATTGTGTCGAGGGGAGTATTATGACCATTTTTCTAATATACTGTTTTTAGAAATTCTGATGGGTTGGACAATAAAGGCTGCCAAGTTCCCCTTTAGAGTAGCTTTTATCTCTCTATAGCAGTGGTTCTCAACCTTTCTAATGCTGTGACCCCGCAATACAGTTCCTCATGTTTGGGGTGACCCCAAACCATGTACAAGAATATAACGACTATAATACTGCCCCCTACGTACAAGGATATAACTACTATAATACTGCCCCCTATGTACACGAATATAACTACTATAATACTGCCCTCTATGTACAGGAATATAACTACTATAATACTGCCCCCTATGTACAAGAATATAACTACTATAATACTGCCCCCTATGTACAGGAATATAACTACTATAATACTACCCCCCTATGTACAAGAATATAACTACTATAATACTGCCCCCTATGTACAAGAATATAACTACTATAAAGAAAGGGAAACAGGTATATGCGCTCACACACCTGGACATGTAGTCTGTAATCCAGTCTCCACTCCTCTGGGATGCAAGAGAGCCTAGTCCGCCGGCCACGGACACAAATAGTACTATATAGTACTATAATACTGCCCCCTAGTTCTAGTTCCCCCTCCCTCCTGCCCCCAGTTCTAGCCCTCCCCTCCCCTGCAGCCCCCCCAGTTCTAGGCCTTCCCTGCTGCCCCCAGTTCTGGTCCCCCTTGCTTCCCCCAGTTTTAGTCCCCCCTTGCTGCCCCCAGTTCTGGTCCCCCCCCTGCTGGCCCCAGTTTTCATTCCCTCTCCTGCCCCCAATTGCCCCAGTTCTAGTTCCGCCTTCGTGCCCCCAGTTCTAGTGTTTCCCCTCCTGCCCCAGGTCTAGTGCCCCCCTTCCTGCCCCTCTGCTGCTTCAAGTTCTGGTTTCTCCTCACTGAGCAGAGCAGCCTGTTCTGCGGGAGTCTGTATAGAGGAGAAGCCAGAGGGTCATGTGATGATGACATCACCACAGGTCCTCCAGCTTCCCCTGTATGCAGCAGCCACAGGTCCTCAAGCAGTGAGTTTTTATTACACACGTTTTATTCCGTTTTTGCTGCAAATCGCGGCAAAAATGTGATTGGATCGCGACCCCTGTGTTTTGGTCGTTCGACCACCGCCGGGCTCGTGACCCACAGGTTGAGAACCACTACTCTATAGTCTGCAGGAGAGTAGACTTTCTACTGGCAAGTGCTTTGTGATGGGCTTTGCAGATGGCGTGCCACCACCCACCTGACACTAGAGAGCCTAATTAACATTCTACAGAATGTAGAAAATACATAAAATAATGGCATTGCTTTATAATTCTGGTGTCTAGAGAAAAATACAACTTTGTCAAGATCATCAGCTATTATAGAAATACAAGCGTCTGGAGTTATCCAAAAATAAGCATGAATTTCTGGAAACTAAGAATTCTTTACCTAAAACAACCTTGTGTTACAGCCTTCCCACATCATGCTTTACAAGGCACAACAGGGGTTAAGTGCATTAGGACTAAAATGGCTGCAACCCAGAAATAAAATATTTGTGAATCTTGTCAAAGTGAATTAGAAAGCAAGAGTTACTAGATGGGGACATTTAACAAAAAGTCGCAAAAAAGAAAAAACAAGCAGAAATAAAGATACATGTCCCCTAATAGTGGACATTTATCATAAACTTTGAAAGTTAGTGCACAGTTTGTAAGGACACTTGTGCAGAGCATTTAATACTGTATTTTAGACCTATATGAGACCGTATCTGTCCTACATAAATGCAACACCCGAGCCAGGCAGAGTTTATAAATGCAGCATCAAACCAAGCTCCATACATAAATACAGCACCATAACCAAGCTCACAATATAATAAAGCACAATAACCATGCTCACTGTATAAATGCAGCATTGGATCTAAGATCACTATTTGAATACGGCATTATAACTTAGCTCACTTTATAATTATAGCCCCTGCGCAAGCACACTATATAAATACGCAATGGATCAATGCCCAGCTCATAAGTACAGTAGCAGAACAAAGCTCTATAAAAATGGCATACAATATAAATACCTTTCAAGAAACAAGCTTAATTGGAACAACACAAGTGGCATTGGAGTTGCTGTATCCATCAACCTGTCAAAATGAGGGATGGACCCAAGAAAATAAATCTAGAGGGAGCAGTGACTAATGTCACATGATAGGTCTATACAGTGGCGCAGACCACTATAACCCTGCGGACTATACAGAATGAAGTCCTGATCGGACATAGTCACAGAGAAAGAACAAAGACCTGGCATCAATCCTGATATGTCTAATATTTGTATTCTCTATGAAGTAACAATTCTAAATAACTAATTTCTGCTAATTCTGGTTGGCCTTCTGTTATTCCTCTGTATATGTTTGAATACGTTGACAACTGGTTGAATCTTTTTCTGTTATATATAGTATTTCTGTAATGTATAGTAATAAGTCCCCCATAATAGCCAGTGAATTAAAAGTATCCCCAGGGTGGCCAACATAGTACAGGAATCCCAGAGTTGCCAGCATAGTACAGAGTCCCACATAGTAGCGATAGTACAGGGCCCCCAGGGTAGCTAATAAATTATAGGGCCCTCCAAAGTAGCCAGAAAAGTACAGGCCCCCAGAGTAGTCACAGTAGTAAAGGGTCACCCAGAGAACCCACAGTAGTAAAGTGACACCCAGAGTAGTCGCAATAGTAAAACATGCCCCAGGGGTAGCCACAATAGTACAGGGTTCCCCAGAATAGCCACAATAGTACACGAGTAACCAAAATAGTAAAGGATCTCCCAGAGTAACCACAATAGTATGAGTCCCCACTCCCTCATGCCCTTATCTCGTCAGGAGAAATATTATACGTCCGTGGCGTGTGACTGTGTTCCAGCATAGATCATTGTGTTTTGGTGATGTTCCTGCGGAAACATTTATTCTCTCGTGGACTGAATCACCCTTGTCAGAATACACCTGTTTCATGGCAAAAGACTGTCTTGGCTTCTGCCTTGAGTATTGACCCAGTCCAATTGGCCAGTCCAAAGCTGACTAAAATAATCACAATTTCTTGTGCATTGCAAGA
Source organism: Engystomops pustulosus (assembly GCF_040894005.1). NCBI lineage: Eukaryota > Metazoa > Chordata > Amphibia > Anura > Leptodactylidae > Engystomops > Engystomops pustulosus. The sequence goes on along the minus strand of NC_092413.1, from coordinate 131,577,334 downwards.
AAATGTGATTATTTTTGCACTTGCGCCACCACGGCCTCCATGCCATGTGACTTGCAGTAGTAAGTGGAGACATTGTCTTGGGCAAGTGCTACCTCTCCTTCTCAGTGGTTTGTAGACCTTCTCTTTAATTGTCTAGTGTGCAAGGAATAACAGAGTATTTCATTATGTTATTAATAATCCAATATGTAGTTGATTTCCTCACTAGAATATAATTTTTTTTAACCTTCTTTAGTTTTGGTAACATTATCTTGCTTGGGTTGCAAGATACATAAAAACATTGGTACCTGTGTGATACTTTTAAAGTCAGAACGGTTCAATACTGGGTTTCTGTAGCTTGCGGTACTAAATGACTTCTACGGTTCTATAGACTCCTAGTATCTGTCAACAGGGAATTCCCCAGGGGAGACATCGGGCAGGGAATCCTTTTACTAAAAGTGTTGGGTTAGTGGCAGAGCAGGGAAATATCATTATCTGTCCATATCTGGTGTCTCTACATCTTCCAGGGTTTCACCAGACACAAGGCGAAAGATTTATCTCTCCTGCCCCCTGTTGGTGTATGTGCTGCTACTTTTGGTGCATTCTGCGCCTCTTGAAAGAAAAATCCCAGGCACACATCGAGCATAAGAACATTTATCTAATGATAAATTCCCCCAAGGGATAGATGGTATTTTTTTGCCCAGGATTTGAGCCTACAACCTCCACCATGCCATAGAGATACAGGGGCATATTTATCAGGACCTCTGCGCCACGGCAGTGGTGCATAGGCCCTGAAATAATCGCAAATGATAGCTTATTGCTATCACTTGCGATTATTTGCCCCGATCCGCCACTTTCACGCCAGTGGGCCGGCGCGGGAGTGGGCCGGCGCGGGGCGTTACTATCCCTGAGTGCCAATGTATGATAAATATGCCCCACAGAGTCTCTATTCACTAGAAAATAGGCTAACTGGTTGGCAATTGTTGGATTTTATGTAACTAAGAGCTTCACTGTGACACAGACTTAATGCACTGGTATATAGAGATACAATTTCTCAGAGATCTCTCTTTATATCATCACATTATTATTATTATTATTTTTAAGCATATAATACAGTTACATTAGATATTGTATCCATTTTTTTCACTTCTGTATGCCATCCTTTTTTTTCACATATGCAAAAAAAAAAGCTGATGGGTTTCTAATCTACTTCTTGCCCATTTGGTTGACTCCCAACATTTGAGAAAAAAACACTCTGCATATGGATGTCATGCATGTGCCGTCCATTTTTTTCCAGACCCGTTGACTTCTATGGATGTACGTGGTCCACATGCGAGACAAAATAAGGCATGCTGCAATTTTTTTCTCACTGTCCGCACATCTGTGAAAAAATCTGACATGTGAAAAGACCCATAGGAAACAGTCCGTTTGCCATCCGCAAAATAAAATAGCACATGGACATCAAAAGCGCCTGTCTAAATGAGCCCGAAATTATACTATTTAGTATACTATTTTATAGGACCTCCTTTACAATATATATACTACACTGTCATAAAACATTAAAGGGCACCTACCACCACAAATCTACCTATAAAGGTAGATTGGGTGGTAGGTGGATCAATGGGACGTGAGTATAGCCCTTTTAAGGGCTAATCCTCACGTCCCTGCACTTTTTTGATAACTTTAATTTGATATTTATTCAAATTTACTTATGCGGCTACTGGGGCGTGGAGTAGCCGCATATGAGATTACACGAGGCGGCTACTCCACGCCCCGGTAGCCACTTTACCCCTCCTACTCACCCATCTTCGGCGCGCAGCTACGCGTAGCTGCGCGCCCTCGTCCGGCGATCCTGCCGTCTGCGCATGCGCAGAAGAGCAGGCCCGCGCCTGCGCGGTCACAACTCCGAAACAGGCGCGCCCCTGCTCTTCTGCGCGCCGAAGATGGGTGAGTAGGATGGGTAAAGTGGCTACCGGGGCGTGGAGTAGCCGCCTCGTGTAATCTCATATGCGGCTACCCCCCGCCCCGGTAGCCGCATAAGTAAATTTGAATAAATATCAAATTAAAGTTATCAAAAAAGTGCAGGGACGTGAGGATTAGCCCTTAAAAGGGCTATCCTCACGTCCCATTGATCCACCTACCACCCAATCTACCTTTATAGGTAGATTTGTGGTGGTAGGTTCCCTTTAAAGCTCTCCTCGCAAAACACTGGTTACCGTTACTGATCGCATGTGTTTCAATGGAAATGCAAATATGGTTCTATAAGTCCTGCCCCCAGACATTTGTATTGCATTTCTAAACGCAATGTAATTGCCCCATTTGACTGCACCCTAAACATTCAGATAATACTTTATTTCTTTTCTTGAAAGTATTGTGTCGGTATCGTGATATTTTTTTATGTATGGTATCGCACTCAAAATTGTGGTATCTGTGCAACCCTATATCTTACACTATCCTGTTAATATGTAGTCCATTAGAAGTCAGTCAGAATAACCTGGCTAAACAGGAATGATGGCTGCGGCAGTGCTATTGATTTGTGAGATGCCTGAATCTGGCTTTTCTCATGTCAGCTTTTATGAGGTACAAAATTTATTTTATGCCACCCTGTACAGATGAGCAGCATTTGCATCCTTCTTGGTCAGAGCGTTAATTCAGGACTCATCAAGGCAGATGTATCGGGGGAAGCCGGCATCTAGTTAGCATTGCACTGAGTAGCTATTGATTCATGTGGTAATCGATGAGGGCAATCCGCTGCAGAGATTTGTTTTGTTGACAGCAGCAGCACGCTGTATATGGCTGCTCTGGCCTCTTTGACGCTTGTTCTTTGACACTGCAGAGTATTTTGGCTTAGACCTCAAAGAAAGCAGTCGCTGATGAGTTTTATTTGAACATTTCTGTCAGGGGTTACATTGCACGGCTGCCTGTACGTGTAGACAACGCTCACCAGCTCCATTCTTGTCGGCAGCTCAGGTTTATGAGCATTCCCATGCCTCTGATATGTTCTCTGGGCTTGTCCAGTTTTTTCTCCAGACGCTGCACTCAGGGACAGGTAACCATTGTGGTACTGCAGATGGGGAAGGTTTTGTATGCTGATCCTTATGCACAATGCAGCATTTACTATAGCGTAGTCCTTGTTGCATGATTCAGAAGAACAGGGAGACCTGCCTGTGCTCGGCCTGCTGCTCTAAATGCTTAAACCTTTGCTAATGTTATGTTTATGTAGCTTTATAGAATATCTTTTTATACCCTCTTTCCCTTGGTGCAGCATGTCTTGGAAAGGTCTCATTTGCCTTATCGTAGATGTATTGCATGCCAGGCACCTTATAGACTGTATTGTCTTGGATAACATTCATACAGATTGTTTGGGTTATTTTTAGCTGCTGTGTTTGGCAGAAGACAATTGGAGTGTCCTGTGTCCCCTCAATCGTGCTGTGGTTAGTACATTTTAAGAGCCTATTGAAAAGCAATGAGCGCCTATTTCTATGCTGTGATTAACAAGAAGGGAGACAGAGCTTTGATGGAAGGAGTCTGCGGTTAGAGCTGATATCTGCAGCAGCACTTCATAGCATACAGTTGAGAATCAGTCGTAAGCTATGAGATGGGCAGTCATAACGGAAAAGTGTTTACATATTAACACATTCATTTTTATAGAAAATTGCATGTAAATTCATTCTGCCTCTCATAAATACATTTCCATACAAAAAATGTAGAAACATGACATTAATTTGCACCTATATTTACCTTTTTTTTATTATTAATTGTTGAAGGTATTTCTATAATTCAGAGAAAGAAATATATATGTCAAGTTTCATACAACTATAAAACTCTGGTGGTGACTTACAGGCTATCATCTGTTAAAGCAGAAATGGCCAGCTTTAGACAGGGGGTGTTAGTGCAGCTTGTGAGTACTATGTTCTGTACCTGTGTGGTTATATTAATGATGATCATTCTATATCCAATCATATTGGAACATGTTTAAAAACTTTTGATGTACCTTAGAAATCTCCTATTTAATGGCCAGTGTTATAGTTTGAGGCTGTTGTTCATAGTTGAATAGTTTTTATGCAAAGTGATTAAAAAAAAAACCTGATTAGTAAAACGTTCTTCTTTTTTCTCATATTTTTGTCATTTAGTTCTTTGCTATTTTAACTTTTTCACTCATTTTTCACTGTTGCTGCTGTCCCTGGGTGAAGATTTCTCTTTTGCTAACTCTTTTTTGTATTTTTTTTTGTAAATGTGCTAATTTCAATAAATCACTCCCCCTTTATCCTAAATCACACCCCCTTTGTGAGGCAACACCCCCTTTGTAGGACAAGTCGGAAAACGGCAAAAAAACAGTCTACAAGCCTTCATAAATGTGTCAGAAGGTGTTTTGGGTGCAAAACATAATTTTCGGGCACAGAAGCAATCATGAATTCTACCCATAAAGTTGAAATGTTGCATTATTCTCTGAATAAAGAACACATCTTAATTTTCACTTGATTTAAAAGTAGTGCTGCAGGAACCTGGACTTTCTAACTACACCCAACTGGGCGACTTAAGGGGTGCTGTCTCACACCATCCCTGATATTAAATATAAGATTACCACAGTCACGGTGACTGGTTCTATGATTAAGTGTCTCTGATCTATCCATGGGTGATTATGATGGTAGATTTCCTTTAAGTACACAGAGGATTAGCCCAGGTTCTAAATCTTGTCCCATTCACAGACAGCAAGCAGCAATACACATAACATTGTTATTTCATAACATTAGTTTTCATTACATAATGATAAAAGTTAGATTTATACTACTATCACAAACTCTGGAATTTAATGCAGGATCTATCCTGTGCAACATGCCAATGTAACAGAAAACATAACACAAGTGTGAACACAGCTTAAGCCTTTTTTAACACACTACTATATAGTATAATACAAATGTTTAGTGTATTGCTTAAAACGCTATAGGAACATATTTATAAAATGTTTAGTATGCCTTATGTAGAGTATTCAAAAGAAAAGGAATAAATGCAAAAAAATATATATATATTTTTATTTGTTGTTACAGGGGACTTGGACTATTACTGGCTGGACCCTGCCACATGGCACACTAGAGACACATCACCTCTTGGTTCGGTAAGTTATATCACTATGATAGAAAGTTTTACTTTCAGTGAACATTGTGCTATGACATAAAGCAGTACTTCCCAAACTGCGTTTCCAGTTATGAGTTCCCTGCCAGGAAGTGGGAATTAGAAGCAATAAATACAGAAATACAGATGTGCTCATAGGGCAGCAGCCATCACAATAAAGACGTCACTAGGATAAAGGTATTTCTGCTTGAATGTTTAGATTCTCACCTGATTCCCCCTTCTTCCCCAATGGGTATGTGATCTAAAGTGTTCTAGATAAAAGGAGTATTTCACCAGGTTAAAAAAAACATCTCTGATGTTTGATGAAAAAATGTGTCCTCCTCAATGTCTGTGTGGTTTCATTATGTTTTGTAAAGAAGTAAGGACTATGCTGCTAATGATAATTGTGTCCTATTCACAGCAATGACAAGAATGGTGTCCACAAAGAGCCTCATTTATATGTCTAGTTCACATACCTGGCCGCTCTCCATTCACTTCTTTAGGACTTTCGTAATGGCCAGCCCCATAGAAGTAAAGTGATATCCCCTGACCTGTGTCATTAGTGGCAAAACCCCTTTAAATCAATGACTGTGCTGGGAATATGGTGTTCTATATAAGAAAAGCAAATCTTCAACCTTTAGATGTATTAAGAAAGAAACCAGCAAATAATTCTTAAACTATTTACATGCTAACAAAAGGTAGATGTTCACTTTTTTGCTTTCTGTTCAGATATCAGCAGTAGAAAGGAATGAGGATTATTCTATACCTCAACTCTGACTTTTTAAAATCAGTTTCCCATACACAAAAAGCAGGACTGTGGAGGGGGATTCAGTGACTAATTTGGTGACGTCGGAGTTGTGATAAAATGGGCCTACTCCACAAACATATAATAAATTCTAACGATTATGAAATGTACTTTAAATTTCTATTCTTTACTGTTCTAAGGATTTAGGCCAGGGGAAAATACATTTTTTTGGTGCCATATTGTCATAGCTATAAGAGGCCACATCAGTAACCAGCACCCCAGATGTACCAACAACCACAGCACAAATTGCCACCCAAGAAATTAAAAAAATACCACAGTACAGCAATAATATCACCCCGTAAATCAAATACTGCATTCAGAGTAGACTATAATAGTGGAGACCCCAGAGCAGATAAAAGTACTGGAGACGCCAGAGCAGACAACTATAATAAGGAAGAGATCCCCAGAGTAGACAGTAATAATACAGGAAACTCCCAGAGCAGACAAATACTGGAGAACCCATTGCAGACTAACAATACTGATACTGAATATCCCCAGAGCAGACCAATACTGAAGACTTTATAGCAGACTATAATACTGGAAACGCCTAGAGCATAAAACTACTAATAATGCAGACCCCGGAGTAGACAAATACTAGGAAATTGAGGAGTTGGAGTTGAAGTTCAGCTTACCGACTCCACAGCCTTGGCAAAAAAGTTTGTTCAACGTAATATATCCTGCTAAAATACATTAAATATTGTATATAGCAATGAAGTATACGAACAGTTCACATTATCACTGTTTTTTTAAGCACCCTGTTACTTGGCAGCCATCAAAGGAAGGTGATCGTCTCATCGGACGTGTTATTTTAAACAAGAGAACAAGTATGCCAAAAGAATCTGGAGCCCTTCTAGGATTGAAAGTAAGTATAAAGCTTTACAGCATATTACGCTGAAAATATTCCCATCCTAATTAATAATTGTACCGGCCAAAAGTCACATTTATTATTCAATACAGTTAAAGAGTAACTGACATTTACATCTTTTTTAAATTATAGGGTGATGGGGGAGTTTTGTGGGTCATTTTGTCTGTAAAGTCCCTCCTTAGCAATACTTTAAATTAGGCGGTCTTCAGTAAAACATTTACTATATACACAGAGGATGGTTATTATTACATACAAGAGCAGACTCCAATCCCAAGGGCATTGCTAAAAGCATGGATCCGTTAATTCTATGATGGGCAGGGAGAAAGAATAACTGCTGTTTGTAGCTAATAACAGACAGGGAAAGTGTATTGCAGGTTATTACAGATGGATAAATCTCTAAACCAAAATGTATATAGAGCAAGAAGATGAATTGCAGGGCAAGTAATCTGCATGTACATAGAAGCCTTTGTTTATAATAATGCTACACACGCTGAAGATGGACTCTGCTTAGCAATGCTTAGATAAAGAATTGCCATTGGGAGACTTTAGAGATTTGAGAAAACTAAGAATATTACCCACAAAAAAGACAACATTTCCTCCATTGTTTATTTGAGGTTTACATGTAGTGCTGTTCACTACATAAACACGAATAAATAACGTAACCATCAATGCCATTAATCTCAGTGCCATTACAGCATAACCAATAATCTATTTAATTAGATTTTTTATTGTATTTTATTAGTTTTTTTCAGAAGCAGTACCAATCACTCTTACTACTATTATCAGTTTTTTCCTTTGAGTAATGAAATGTTGGATATGGAATCTTGGGTAATTTCAGTAAATGTTGCTTCGAGATCATGTCTTTTGAATAATATGATAATACATTGTAATGCATTCCTGAATCCTTTTCATGGCTAATTTTGTTGTAATAAAACCAATAGTGTGATATTTAACATTAATAGACTGTGTCCATTAACTATTTACTGTAAAGTTTTGTCTTGAAAATGTATTTTGTAGTACCTAATAGATGTGTTATGTACTTTGTTTTTGTATGAATATGCAATGAACATTTCATACCATGGCACCTCCCTGCTTTCAGTAGGTACAGGAAATTATATGACAGTACCTATGGAAAGGAGATTCTTTTCCCCCATAGCTTAAAAATCTATGGCTTATGTGATAAGAGCTATTTTATTTTGCTTACAAGTCAGCAACCTTAGAGGCAACTGCATCACATTCTTAATGTGCTGATACCTAATAATAATAATCTTTATAGATATATAGAGCTCCATCATATTCCGTAGCGCTTAATTTCTCATCTGACATGACTCCCGTCACTTGATCTATGTTGTGCACATATAGGAAGGCTCTTTTCAGGCCACTTAAGTTCAAGCCATATCTTGTTGGAACAAAAAGTGGATGGTAGTTTTGCACAGGTTTGCAAGTAAATGAATTACCATACAAATAAAATGTTGATAACTTATCCATCATGTGCCCAGTGCAACCAAGGCCCCAGGGGCTGTAAAGAAAAAAAAATACTTATACTGTAGTACCTCTTGTCATTGGTGGTCTTTGTCTCTATACAGAGACTAAACAGTGTCATCACAACCAGCCTCTGGCTGCACGGTGTGTAAGGCCTCATGTGCATGGACATCCTTCTAGGTCGCGTGCTAACCTTGTTTCAACAGCTAGCATATGTCCCCCATATCTTTCTATGGGCTCACACACATGGCCGTAGTTTCCATGGCCTTGTGTTTGTTACGACTGATCAGGTAACAAATTATTATTATTTCTTTTATACTTGGTGAGTTAGAGGAGCTTAGTGACCGATGCCAAGCGGGACACCGAAACTTCATGTGCATGTAGCCTGAAAGCCAGAGGGGGGTACGGTGTATGGTTGTGATGTCACTGCTGAGCTTCAGTTTACCAACAGAGGTTGGGTGTGATGTGATGTGCAGCTCGGGTGTCAAAGAAAGGTTAAAGGGGTTGGCCACTTACCTCTTATCTCTTTTTTTAATGTGTGTGTAGGTGTGGGAGGCAGGATATTAGGTAATTTTCCAATATTCATCTATTAGAAGTTCTATACCATGATCCTGATATGTGAAGTGAAACCTCCTGCCTTTTACCTCATAAGCCAGACATTCCTGTCCATAAAATGGCTGCATATGGAGGGTCATGTGATCTCTAACTTCTACCACCTTATTATAGTATTTATGAATATTAGATCAAGGTCCTGGCAGGGCAGTTGTTCATTGAAAGATAGAGATCACATGACCCTCCATTTACAGAATCTTAATACATCCCCTTTTTACAAAAGAATGTTATAGTTATATTTCCATACTACCAATATTATGTTGCTTTATATTTAGGTTGTTGGTGGAAAAATGACAGAAACAGGACGTCTTGGTGCCTTTATCACCAAAGTAAAGAAGGGAAGCCTGGCGGATGTTGTTGGACATTTGAGAGCAGGTAACAGATGAGCTCAGACCATTGCATTTCATTGCATTTATATCATCCACATTTAGTAAAAATGAATCAGGGTGGGTTAAATGTGGGTAGCCTACTTTTACCCTAAAAAAATTTAAAAATGACTACATCAAGTAAGTACAGTTCACTGAAAAAGTTCCCAAGAATGTCTTTCAAACCTTTTTAAATCACGATTCTGGTTTATACAGTTTCAGTCGAGCTTTGGCTGTTAGATATAAGTACTTAAACTTGATCAAATCAATGACAGTAAAGGTGCCCAGGTTCTGTGGCTGCTTAACAAGCCCATATTACCACATCTCCACCATTATACTTCACACTCAATGTGAGGTGTGTGCCTATATGCTGCGTTTGGTTTTCTGCAGATGTGGCACTGTGCATTATAACCAAACATCTCTTCTATGTAATGGACATTTTTTTAGATGCAACTTTGCAAACACAAAGCTACAATGCCATGTGTCAAGTTGTTTTTAGAATGAAGACGATTTCTACTGATCAGCATTCCAAACACATCATATTTTTACAGCATTTGTCTAATTTTCTATGCTAACTAGCCCTCCCTAGATTAATGTGCAGCAATGATTGATTGCTCTTCTAGGATGATTATTGATGTCTATCCTCCTCTGCATTGTGATGACACAGGCCCCAATGCTGCAGCCACAAAATTGCCCAAACGGCTACTTTATAGAGGTGGTTCCTCACTTGCTACAAGTAGTGTATTTGCCTGCAGCATTCTCTAGGCCACAACATTAGCCCAACCCACTGTGAACAGGGCTCATTTTAATACTACAATTCTAACAAAGATTTGCTCTATAATACTTTAGAAGTTTTCCCGTGTATGAAGAGGACCTCTTCACATATCCTTTCCTGCACTACCATTAAAGGGAACCTGTCACCAGGAGACCCATTTTTAGCACTCCCCCAGTCCCCACAGAGCATAGTACATACACTACCAAAGTGTTTTTGTATAAAAAATAGGTTTTACAGAAAAAAAGATATGTTATATTGTACCTTTCATTAGCATCTGCTGTGTGACTAGGCAGTTGCCTTATGAGAGGGGCTGGAAAGGAGCAGTTCCCCCACCCCCCACCCTTGGGAAACTCCTCCTCCAAGTGTCCTTTTCAACTATATGAATAACTCCCCTCACTCGGGATTGGCTGTAGAGGAGCATGGGGCGTCGCTAAGCCCAGTGATGGGTGTTTTCATATATTTGAAAAGGTCACATGGATAAGCTGTTCCCCAAGGGTGGGGGGGGGGGGAACTGCTCCTTTCCAGCTCCTCCCATTTGGCAACTGCCTAGTCACACAGTAGATGCTAATGAATGGTACAATATAACATATCCTTTTTTCTGTAAAACCAATTTTTAATACAAAGACACTTTGGCAGCATATGTACTATGCTCTGGGGACTGGGGGAGTGCTAAAAATTGGTCTCCTGGTGACAGGTTCCCTTTAAACATCATAGTGTCACTGGAGGTTTAAACACAAAGCACAAAGCCCAAATTGCCTCTTCCAGAAATGGTTATTAAAATTATTCAGTATATTCTACCCATATAGTGTAATTCCAAAAAAAAATTTAATTCGAATATTCTAATAGGCAACATTTTCTACATTTTCCTTTCTTCATTTACAAATTGCAGGTAGTGGTGCAATAATAGACGTTCCCATGGGACATTAGGCTGCAAAAAAAGAAATGTATTTCAATAGCTAACAAATTAGTCTAGTGCTAACTGCTGCTGCTGTGATAAGTATTGCTTAGCAAACATTTTTTAGTTTGCTGGGTAATCAATGAGTAGCTTGTTTTTAAGGCTGTGGTCAGCTTTACTCAACAATGTTCCACGAAGAACCTAAGATTGTATACCTCACCCTATGAGAGGAAAAAAATTTGCCCAAAATGCCTTTTGGCAAAATTAAAACAAAGAATATCCAATGACACACCGATAGCATATGACTTGGAAAGCACAGGGCTATGATGATTTACAGGACCCAGTGACCATACATTCATTGGCGGTTCTTGGGACAGCTCTATGACTATGGAGCTCCGCTGCCCACCAGAATTATCAAAGTGGCTTTGGCCCTTTAATAGATTGATCAGCAGTGTCTGGAACCCAATGGGATTTTTATGTCATTTATGGAAGCCAGAAATTCAAGAAAATCTTCTGATTTATGCCCCCCCCCCTTGAATCAACAATGATCTCCTCAAATTTGCATGTGGGTCATATAAAAAGACAATGATGTGACAATAGAGGTGTATTAATGGTCCAGTCAAATGTCTTCAACTTTCTGTCTTCAAAATGGTCGCATCTGCGATGCGATTTTTTACTTCGCTTAACTTACTTAAGAGTAGTACTTATAGTAGACAAATACATTTAATATAAACATTTAGGTGCAAATTCACTCCAGTCCCCTAGGGATGCAATTTATATTTTTTCCACATTTTAGTATACAAGGTCACAAATCCACTGCAGGCATTAATCCCTTTTAAAATATACCTTTTTGTGTGCGGTAACTTACCTGCTATTTTTATTACCATCTTTTTGATGTCTATGTTGTATATTTTGGGTTTATTGGAAAATGTTCACCTAAATCAGATTTGTGAATAAAATGATGATAGTCTCAAAGCTCTAGTGGATATGAGATATGAAGCCTGAGAGTCAAAAGTTAAAAAACATTGTTACTAGAGGTGAGCGGGCACTAAAATGCTTGGGTGCTCGTTATTCGAGACGAACTTTTCCAGATGCTCGAGTGCTCGTCTCGAATAACGAGCCCCATTGAAGTCAATGGGAGACCCGAGCATTTTTTTAATAAAACAGAACATTAAAAGAACAGTGCAAAAAAAATATTCCATGATGTTTGCAGATGTTTTACTTGTTAGAACACATTGAAATAAGACTATTCTTCACTTTGCAGGTGTTTGCGCGTGTCTCCCTCTAAGTTCGGAGATGTGCACGAACATCTGGAATGTGAAGAATAGTGTTCTTTCAATGTGTTCTGCACTTAAATGGTTCTGTATTCACTGTTTTTAATGTTTTAATTCTATTCTTCACATTGCAGGTGTTCGCGCGTGTCTTCCGATAGGTTCGGAGATACGCGCGCACATCTGCAAATTATTGTCCATGCCTTTAGCCTGTACCTTTCTGAGACAGGGGTTATCAACCTGTACAAGACAGTTGTGTGATTAGAAATGTAACACATTTATATTTAAAAAAAATTTGACTTCTTACTTTATAACCATTAAATTGGTTTCTGTCTGTGCTATATTAAAGGTGATGAGGTTCTAGAATGGAATGGAAAGCATTTGCCAGGAGCCACAAATGAAGATGTTTACAACATAATTTTACAATCAAAGTCAGAACCACAAGTGGAGATCATTGTGTCACGACCCATTGGGTATGTTAGTGTCATTCGTGTTCAGTTGGTATAAATGGAAATATACATGCAAACTTACATTTGGATATTTTGGTAATAAGTTATTATTAATCATTTGATCATTTTAATTTGATTTACATTTAGAATGGGTCATATTTGGACGGTTGGTTTTTAAAAGGCGGTGAAAGGTTTTACGTAACAATAAATATTGCTATTATTTCCCCAAAAATAGCACAGAAACTTTATCTGCAGTATTGTTTTTAAAGTTACATTTTTAAATGTTGTTTATTTTTTTACTTTCAGTGATATTCCAAGGATCCCAGAGAGCTCCCATCCTCCATTAGAATCTAGTAGGTGCTTTTTGTTATTTATGTTAAAGAAATTTAGCTATAAATGTATTCTTAGGATATGTCAGCAATATCACATTGGTCAGCTGTTGTTGCATTCTATGACGCTGTCCAATGTGTAGCAGGCAGGGCCAGTTTTAAACAAAGTGGAGCCCTGGGCAAAACTAAAAGCGGGCCCCCAAAATTAAACAATTTTATGAACAGTCACAGTCAGTAAGAGGCTCCTTTATCTTTGCACAATAATATCACTTTGTAGTAGCAGTAGTAAGGTAAGTTAATCTGTAATATCGGATTGTAGGAGGATTTTATAGGAGATAGACAGATGACAGGTAGATTGATGATAGAAGATACATATGAAAGATGATATAGATTTATAGATAATAAGTAGATTTTTAGATACATACGTATAAAGTAGAATATATATATATATATATATATATATATATATATATATATATCTATAGACTATAGACTTGAGAGATGGATACAGTAGAATAGAGCTATAAGAACGATTGATAGATGGATAGATAATAGATAGGAGATAGATATAATACATAGGAGATAGATAGGTAAATAGAACGTATATATAGATAAATAGATAGACAAAAAGCTAGATGGATTAATGGTTAGTTTGACAGTTATATATAGGAAATAGACAAATTATAGGAGATATATAGCTGACAGATAGATGATAGATATATAGACGGGAGATAGATCTTCACCCAGGCATTCAACCAAGGGGTGTTAAAGGAGCAAAGCATCCCCTGCCCATAAAAGTCTACATGCAGGAGGCCCCTTTAGGACAGGGGTCCTGGGAAAATGCCCAGTTTGCAGCCCCCAAAAGCCGGCCCTGGTAGCAGGGCTCCTCCAAGACACTGCATTCCAGGTTCTATAACGGCTGATATAGTTTACATATCCCAAGGAAAGATCACCAATATTAAAAGGGGGTCAAATAACTTTAAGAACTTTAAGACTGCCACTTTTTTGTGCCTTTTTGAAGTATCTTCAAGAAAGCCATCTTGGCTGTAAACTCACCCTACACAATTTCACTCTTTAACAGTGACTGTGTCTCCAAACAGCAACTGCCTCACTACAATGCTTTTCTGGGCTTAAAGGGACTCTGTCTCCTACTTTTACACCACTAAACTAGCAGCACCCTTTAGATATGTCCTTTCTAACAGTTTCTCTTTTAAGTGAAATCTTGTCCATTAACCTTTACAAATCTTTTCAAAATTCATGTGAAAATGAGCAGAAAACTGTCATCTTGGAGTAAGGCTCCGGAGCTGGATCGGAGCATAATTTTTGATCCTAGGTTCTATATCAGCTGAGAAAACATTCTGGTATCAGATTGAAGAAGAGGATCTCATCAGGCCTGTGGTGATGTGAGCTACAGAACTAGAGATGCAGACAGTTAAATAAAAAGGCAAAAACTAGATCTTTATCTCCAGCTTACATTCCCAACTGTGAATTTCTCTTCCTTTATCTCTGGTTCTGTAGCTCCAAGATGTGAGAAGATTCTTGTACTACCTGCTATAGAAGCCAATATATATGTATCTAAAGTGATCCTCACCCTGCAGCCTCTGAGCTTGATTTGTGACAGTTTTCTGCTCATTTTCACATGATTTTGGAGGAATTTTTTTATAGGTGAATGGGTGAACTTTTAGATAAAAGAGGGAAGTCTAGAAGGGACATTTCATACCCTATATAAGGGTGTTATTAGTTTAATCTGGTGACAGGTCATGTATCAGCTACAGTAGGGGAGAAATTGGGGCTTAGCTTTAGAACTCTTTAATTATGTATTTTGGATACTTTTTCTCTTTGTTAATAGAAAAAGGATTTGGGTTGGCAAGAAAGTACATGGTTTACTGCAAGACAGATGGGACTTCATATAAATAATTTTTGCCAAAAATGATGTGGTATATTTTCTTGAAAAGGTGGTGCTATTATTGCATTGGGTTTATTACTAAAGTATGAGGGCAGCTCAATAAGTACCCGTGTTAGAAATGAAGACACCATTTTTTCAAATTTTTATTTTTTATTTTTCAACATAGTCCCCTTTTAGAAAGATACATTTCTCCCAACGTCCCTGCCATTTTTTAACCCCTCCAAAAATAGGATTTGTCGAACTCTCAAAAATACACCTATGTATCTGCGATGACTTCCTCGTTTGAGCTAAAAAATTTTAATTCGAGCCATTTCTTCATGTTAGGGAACAAGAAAAAGTTGCAGGGAGCAAGATCGGGTGAATACGGGGGTGTGGCAACAATTCATAATGCAATTCATGCAGTTTGGCGGTGACAACTCTGGATGAATGTGCTGGTGCATTATCGTGTTGAAACAGCACCTTCTTTTTCACCAAATGCGTCTGTGTCTCCTTCAATTTTTTGTCGAAGCGGTGCAGTTACTCACTGTAGTATTGTCCAGTGATCATTCTTCCATTTTCTAAAAAATCCATGAGGATGACACTGTTTGCATCCCAAAAAATTGTCGCCATGACCTTTCTGTCCGATGGGACCGTCTTCGCCTTCTTTGGAGCCGATTCATTAGGAGAAATCCATTGTTTCGATTGTTGCTTAGTTTCTGGTGTGTAATGATGAATCCAGGTTTCATCAACGGTGACAACTTGACGCAAAAACTCCTTTTGGATCTCGCTTAAATTTCTCCAAACACTGCTTCAAAGTTAACAGCCGCATTCGCTTGTTGTCCACCCTGAGCAATCGCTGCAAACATCGGGCCGACAATTTTTTCATTGCCAACTTATCATGTAAAATATAAATTACCGTTCCGGTCGACACACCTACGGCCTCTGCTACTTCGCACACTTTCGTTTGTTGATCAGCGAGTATCATGTCATGGAGTTTTTGAATTATTTCCTTGGTAACCACGTCTGCCCGGGCGTCCTGACGCTCCTCATCAAAAATGTTCGCCTGCGTTTAAATTTGTTGAACCAATATCTAACTGTGGTCATAGGTGGCAACTTTTATTTTGTCTCTTCGCATTTTTCCCATCCAAAAACAAAAAGCGAATTACCGAACAATACTGCTCTTTTTCCATCTTAGCGAAAATCACGAAACACGTCTTACTCAAATGGCTGCCAATTCCAAACTAACCTATCAATCAGTCTGTAATTTTTGACTTTGTTTGATAGATGGCAGCACACAATGATAACACCAACTTCCCTCAGGAACGCCCTCTGTCGTCAAAAAAGTGTATCTCAGTGTGGAAAAATAAGCCCCAATATGTCTACATTACAAAAAAATAAACATTTTATAGCCTGTAAAATGTGACAATGCAGATCTGCTCTGAATGAATTGTAAATTCCACATCCATTTTGTTTTTAAAGATATTTTTTAAATTTGATTTTAACAATAATAGAGAGGCAGATATGCAAGAAAAAAATTTGAAGTATATAGTATTATATACTGTTTTCACCTACACAGAGGTGTATCAGTAGCTAATGTTATACACAAATATTCTTTACAGAGCTTGGGTTTTTAGGAGTTGAATCATAGTGGCAAAAAATACAAATACTGTGCAAATGGCTGGACTGTATATTCACACATAGCTGATCTTTTGTAAAAAAAAACAACAAAAAAACTGCACATTCTGTAGGAAAAAAACACTTTTATTTGTATGAAACAGATGTTAGGTAAAGAGATATCTGCAACAAATTTATATAATATGGATATAGCCTCACATTGCTTTATAATGTGTGGTTGTATGAATATATAAGTCTCACTACATCCAACGTATCTAATTTAAGTGGCCATGTGTTATCTGTTTTATTTTGCCTGTTAATAATTTAATGCATATTTTATTCAAGGTTCTAGTTCCTTTGAATCCCAGAAAATGGATAGGCCTTCAATATCTGTTATATCTCCAACTAGTCCTGGAGCACTTAAAGATGCACCTCAGGTCTTGCCAGGACAACTATCTGTAAGTATTTAATATTCCATACTTAAATGTCTCCGGAATACACACCAGAGAATTCATAGTTATTATGGCAGGAGAGTATAGTTACACCTTTGCACTGTGATAATTTAGTGACAAATGCAGAACATTTTCTATAGGCTGATAGAAAAACCCCTAGTCCTCAATTCTGGATGGTCTTCTTCTATTTCGTAGGAGTGAAAAACTGCATGGCTGTCCCTCCTGTATGATAGCTGCATGTTGAGATGATACATTCACCCTTGTACTTTATACTCAAATAAAGCAAAAAATAAAGACACAAATATTATTGGGGTAAAAGTTATGGGAATTAAACCATCCCAAAAACTCTTCTAGCATTTTTAGTAGAGATCTTACTCTGGTTGCCTCTCAAATTTGGTTCACTAGACCATTGAAATAAATAATTATATCGTATATATAAGCCAGCCCAAATATAAGCAGGCATCCCTACTTTTAACCCTAAAAACTGTGAAAACCTACTGACTCGAGTATAAGCCTAGGGCGAAAAATGCATTGGTCACAGCCGGCCCCAGTATATAGCTAGTTCCCAGTATATAGCCACCCAGCATCCCCCTGCCCCTGTATCCAGCAGCCTGCCCCCGTATCCAGCAGCCTGCCCCCTGTCCTTTATGCAGTAAGCCCCAGTTTGGCAAATTTATAAAAAAAGAAAGTTAACTCAATTTTACAGCGCCCCACGCAGGTCTTCTGTTTGATCCGTCTGGGAGTGGCAAGTCCGTGCAATGCACAGCAGCTGACGTCAAAGCCTGTGACGTTGCACAGACTTGCCACTGCCGGACAGATGAAAAAGAAGACCTGCGGGGGTCGCCGGTGAGTTATTAACGTTCTTTTTTTTATTGACTCGAGTATAAGCTGAGTTTCGGTTTTTCAGCAAATTTTTTGTGCTGAAAAACTCAGCTTATTCCCAAATATACACGATATATATATATATATATATATATATATATATATATATATATATATATATATATACAGGCAGTCCCCGGGTTACATACAAGATAGGGTCTGTAGGTTTGTTCTTAAGTTGAATTTGTATTTAAGTCGGAACTGTATATTTTATCATTGTAATCCCAGCCAGAACTTTTTTGGTCTCTGTGACAATTGGATTTTAAAATTGTTGGGTTGTCATAAGAATCAATATTAACACTAAAGCTTCATTACAGACACATTTGATAACTGTTACAGCTGATCATTGTAGCCTAGGACTAAAGTACAATAAATTACCAATATCCAGAGGTCCGTTTGTAACTAGGGGTCGTATGTAAGTCGAGTGTTCTTAAGTAGGGGATATATATATATATATATATATATATATATATATATATATATATATATACATATACACACACACATACACATACAGGTTATGTACATTACCACAATTCAGATGTCAAAAGCAGTTGAAGTTCAGACTTTGAGCTTTATTTAAGTGGACAAAAAGTGAACAAAAAAATATGAGTAACTAAAGCATTTTTTAAACACAATGGGGCAATGGGGCAGATTTATAAAAAGTGTCATAAGGTTAGACAGTGCAGAGTTAGACTGGACAGTCTTATTCTGCACCAGATTCATATAAATGTCTGGTGCTGGATGATAAATCTGTGCTAGTATATGACTGTCTAGTCGTACTCTGCATCTCCTATTGGTTGGCTTACTTTACGGCAGAAAATTAGGACAAAATTATGCAAGGTCAGCACTATTTTTGGTGCACGGACCTTTTGAGAGTGAGCCACCCTTTTCTTTTATCCAGCTAGTCTTAAACCCTTTATAACTGTGGTACAGACAGTTTTTTTGGTGCAATTAATAAATCTCCCACATCCTGGATTGACTTCCTGATTGGTCTAATTGGTTAAATCCATTTCATGTTTTGCTGCTTTGGTAAAATGTTTTTTATATTCTGATCGTGCTTTGCAGTCCATAATGGTGTACTGATCCAATTTTACAGTTTTATCTTATTGCAACTAAACAAATAAAATAAAACTTTCATTTTCCCTTATGACTTCCAATCTTTAAGGGGTATCAGTTCTATATACTTAGTGTAACAAAACAGAACCACACTGTTTAGACCAATCAAGAAGTCAATCCAGACCGGGTTTTGGTATGTGGAGCATGTTAAAATACCAGGATAAACCCAGGATGGACATAGCTATTGAAAAAGGAGTTAGACACCCAGAAACGCGTCTAGCAATGAATACAGACAGACCTACCTATTGTTGTTTTATCTCTGAGTACCGGTGGATGCGGTAAATCAAGTGAGAGACAATTATCTCAAAATGAAGCCGGCTTCCATAACACCAGCACTAGGACCTGGAGGAATTTAGTTATATGCTCTAGCACGCTCCAACACACATGCAGTCTATCAGAACGCGGGAATAGGAAGGAGAGCATGAGTACACAGCGTCCCGAGTCCGTAGTGGTAACGTAGCACAGTGGAGGCATTGTGGCAGCAAAACACCAATGCAGGTTATACATAACCTATAAGGACATAGCACTAGTAGCGGTGCAGGTTGCAAACAGGCACTCTGCCAAAGGTGCTATTTGACTCTAATACAATAACAATACAAAGCAAGATCTTATATTACCTACCCAATACTATTTATGGTGATGTTCTACTGATATTATAATATATATATATATATATATATATATATATATATATATATATTATATAACAATATGATTTTATGTTAAATTTTATGCTTAATTTTATGGTTCATTTTATGACATGCAGAACAATTGTTAGTGATGTGCTATTTTATGCAATAAACACATGTTGAGTAAAAACAATAAGTAGTGCATGGTGCACATGTTTATCTAGCTCTTTTCAATTACAAATTCACATTCTGTAGTTACTGTAGCTGCTTCCTCTTTCATGTTCCGACTGCTAAAAAACAACACACGGAGGGAAAGCGGGGGAAAGGGAAGAAAAGGACTGCAGGTAGAATCCATACAACCACGTTGCCACTTGCAGCATGGGAGGAGTAAGTGCAGGAGGAGAGACAGTACAGGACCTGCCTTTGGCAAGTCTTCACCCTGACATTTAACAGAAGAGCAATAAATCCTTTGCCCACAGAAGTCCAGTTGCAGGGGGATCTTGGTTGGTATAATATATAATGTATGTAATTAGGATACTTTTATTAAACTGGTGGTAATTAAAATTATTTTGCTTTAGGTAAAATTATTGTATGATAAAGTAGAACATCATCTAATAGTCACTGTGCTACAAGCAATAGATCTCCCACCAAGGCCGGATGGGCGACCCAGAAATCCCTATGTAAAAATGTATTTTCTTCCGGACAGAAGGTAAAAAATTAGACTTTCACTTTTTTGCGTGTTTCTTATTTTTCTATAAAATATTCAAATGAATGAATGTAGTTCTTGATTTTGTTACAACCAAGCATCTATGTGATAAATGATTTTCAAACCAGTTGACACCAGACTGCAATTAAATGAACTGCCACAAGATGGCAGAGAGTAACTATTTTAAATTATCTTTTGGCAGCGATAAAAGTAAGCGGAGGACCAAAACAGTGAAGAAAAGCTCTGAACCAAAATGGAACCAAACATTTGTTTACTCCCATGTGCATCGTAAAAATTTTAGAGAGAGAATGTTAGAAATAACTGTATGGGATCAGCCAAGAGTGCAAGAAGAGGAAAGTGAATTTCTTGGAGAGGTACTCCTTTCAGTTCATTAATGAAATGGGTGCAAAATCAAATGTGTTAAAAAAATTCCTTGCTCTGGTTAAAAATATTGTAGGCATGATCAGTTATGCTAACTATAAGGCACATGTATCATACTTCTGGCTTGCCTTTTTCTTTAATTTTTTAGACACTTAATGGTGCTTGTGCTCATTTGTGCCTTTTTTGTGCCTAAGACTGTCTCCCTTTGTCTAGTTTTCTCCAGTTTTCCCTGAGTTGTTACCTAAATCCAGATTTGAAAGTCACAAACTTTGGTTCTAATCTTTGGCTGACTAGGCATTGAAATTAGCTTAGAGCAGATTGTGGCTTTTGGAGACATTTTGCGAATTTTGTTTTAAAAATGAACTAAAGACCCAACAGCACATGTATCATTAAGGAACAACCACAAAAGATACATATAACCAGCAGAAAAGCCAAGAGATAAAAACAGACGGACAAAGCTAGACTTATGATACATGTGTCCCATTGTTGCTAGATGGCTTAATGCAAAGCAGTTGCAGCATTTTGCTAGTATGTTGGGCTGATGTACAAGTAAGCATGAAATAGCAATGTTAGATGGAGCAGTAGAACAGTACGTGGAGCAAACACACAAGTAGGTAAGTCCTAATTACCTTTCCTTTGTGCTGCACATGTAATACTGCCTTGGACAATAATATAGCTGCTATAATACTGCCCCTATGTACAAGAATATAACTACCATAATACTGCCCCCTATGTACAAGAATATAACTACTATAATATTGCCCCTTTGTACAAGAATATAACATCTATAATACTGCCCCCTATGTACAAGAATATAACATCTATAATACTGCCCCCTATGTACAGGAATATAACTACTATAATACTGCCCCCTATGTACAGGAATATAACTACTATAATACTGCCCTTATAATAATAATTCCTTTATTTATGAAGTGTACACAGATTACGCATCACTACACAGAACTTGTCAAATCAGTCCCTGTCCCCAATGGGGCTCACAATCTAATCAACCTACCAGTATGTTTTAGAGTGTGGGAGGAAACTGGAGGACCCCCTTATGTACAAGGATATAACTACTATAATACTGCCTCCTCTGTACAGGAATATAATTACTACAATACTGCCCCCATGTATAAGAATAAAACTACTATAATACCTAACCCTATGTACAAAAATATAACTACTATAATAATGCCTCCTATGTACAAGAATATAACTACTACATCCTATATACCAGAATGTAACTACTATAATACTGATTCCAATGTAAAAGAATATAACTACTATTATAAAATAATAATCACTTAACTCACAGTACTCCATAATAGATGTGCAACATGCCCCACCGGGGCCTAGCCTCTTCTTGGGGCCTGGAGACAGCCGGGGCCCGTAGTACCTGAGTGGCTGGCGGTTGTGGCCTAGGCACGTTAGTGTCACGGTGCTTGGTATGGGGACCGGAGGGCTGTCCTACAGCCTGGCAGGTCTCCAGCAGGGTGGTGTTGGCAAGAAATGATGAGGGAGAGGCTGCTATAGCGGTTCTCCCTGGGGCAACCCTTTGGTGTCTGGAGTATGAGTCTCTGTGTGGTGGATAGGGTGACAGCCGTAGTAGCATGGACCAGACGGAGGCAAACGTTGAACAAAAATAACTTACAGTTCTTTATTGGAACCGACAGGAACAGTAGCAAAGTGCCTGGACAAATGGTAGAATGCTGGAGATGCAGTTGGAGGGAGCCACAGGAGTAGATCACCAGCCTGGATGCAAGGGCAGGCTGGGAGGTAGCTGTGTCCTAGTAGGATGCTTCAGCTTGTCCTGGGTTGCTTCAGATATCACCCTTGAAGGTAGGATGATACCCCTTTCCTCTCACTAACCAACTCACTACACTCAGGCAGGGAGCTGAGCTCTCCTGCTCTGGTCTGGTGTGCTGACTGCACTGACTGCTAGCTGTACTCAGTCTGAACTAGACTGGAACTGAGCTCTGACTCTTCTGAGCCAGGGGTTTTATTACTCCCACTGGTCAGGTGGTGGTTCCTCCTCCAATTGCATCCCAGCTTACAGATACAAGGTATAACACATGTGATTGGTTGCTGGAATTGCATCACATAAAACAATGAACTCCTGCCTTCCCAGGCAGGATCTACCGCTGCAGTGTTCCCCTGTGTTATGTAGTGACATGCTGTGGGGCTGATCAGACCCTACACAGGCTGCAAGCTACATGGTGGGACGTATTCGCAACAACCCCTCTGCCTTGCATTGGCAGGGGTGTTGCATACCCCCGGGGCAGTTGAAAGAGCCGCCCTCGGCTCGACTACGGACTGGTTGGGGCGCAGAGGACCAACCGCTGGCCGGCAGCGGGGGACCTCCAGGGGGGTCCGTGTAGCAATGGCCGGTAGAGAAATTACAAAAAGGGCACTTCTGTGAAGTGCAGGCTACATGATCTGTAGGGGCAAACCGCAAGGGGAGCACAATGACGTTATGAAGCCTCCTGGATCATGGAGAGCAGTGCATGCAGAGAACTATCAAGCACCTTTCATAATTATATCAGCATCGCAATACAGTATAATTGATTATTTTAGTCATAAGTTTAGTACTGTAGCGGCCTGTTCGGTCTGTTCTGGGAAGAGGGCTTCTTTTTTCTTCCCGCAGTGACTGGACCCCTAAAAGTTATTTAGTGTTTCCATCAGTAAGCATACTGTAGACTAAACTTACTTCAGCATCCAAATCTGCAAAAATTACTGAAAATAAAAATTCAATGGCACTCAATAAAGCAACTTTCTTAAATCAAAGTGGTGTCTTAAATCAATGAGTGTGGTGTTTTGAGTTTCACATTCCGTTTGTTCTTCTCATCAGAGTTATTCAAATGGTCAGCTGAGATTGGTGCTATCTTTGTATCAGTTTTACCTTTTAATGACTGCTAGTGTCAGATGCCTAGTCTATCATAGCCTTAGCTTGAAAATCAAAAACTGATGGGTTGCCAGTTTTTGTCTTAAATCATAGGTGCTGCCTTCCATAGTGTTCAGGGCATCTGTGGGGTTTGAAAGCAGATGGGGACTCCCAACTCCCATTTTAAGCTAATGAGCTGGGGACCTAACAGTGGCCTGGGGTCTGCCATAGTTTTTCAAAATAGCACTGTTGAAAGTCTCTTGTGGGACAGTTAAATTGCATAAACTTTTGTTTTTAAAAGCCCAAACTAAAAGAGCCAAAACTATTCTATACAATATTCATCTGTTTTTAGTATATCATCTTAAAAAAGTACATCCTGTAAAATAAAGTTAACTTTATTAACTTGTTAACATTGTTAACCTATTCTGCAAAAAACACTAGCCAACTACATTGACAAAACATGGAACGTAAGAATGTTTTTTTTAAACTATTTTCCATAAAACATGTTTTTATGCATGTTTTATTTGCTATCACCATAAATACATTGATGGAATAAGGTAAACCTATTTACAAAGCAAATAACAAATTAAATGCAATACAGCAATTTCTTTACAAAATGAATGAAATGTAATTAATGTAATATCCTTCATTTCTTCTATTGAAAAAATACAACCTGGCCCGAAATACACAAGTACTAATATATTCTGCCATATTGTTTTAAAAATAGAATTGTACAATTAAAGTAGAAAGTATTACCATTCTATGGTCTTGCTGGAAGTATTTATCTTACTTTTACTAACTGCATTAATAGGAAAGAATGAACTATTTTGGTAACTATAGCTAAATCAATGAATGAATAAAGCAGGCTGGCATTAGTTAATGTAGACAAAGACGTATTTATTGTCTATTGACTAAGCATTGTGTCTTTTCTTATTAGATTTTCTCCATGACTTTAATTTCACTATTGAATTATAGGATTTCTGGACTATGTCTATTAGCATGCAAATTATCCTGCTATTCTTTTTAAATGATTTGGCTGTTTTGTAGCTTTTGTTGCTAATAACTTTATATACAATTCCCCTAACAGTGTTTTTGTATGCATAGTACAGGTTTCTGTATATGTTAAAATAATGACCTCATTTTAACCCCTTCATGACCGATGGTCATTGGTGCTGGAATGTCCAAGTCAATTTTTGACGTTCTGCTATACTCTTCTTTAAATGACGATATCTCTGGATGCAGAGGGTACATGTACATCTGCAATAGTGAAAAGTTAAAGTGTTTCCCGCAGCTTCTTCTACATTTTGCCTTCTGCTGACTGTCTGGAGGGGGTACACTTCAAACGCCTATATCTCCTGAACCCTTGCACCTAGAAACAAAATTCTGTTCATATTAAACAGGCGAGTTTCCCCTTTAATATGATATATGGGTTGTGTATGGATTCTTAACAGAACGGAAAATATCCACTTTTAAAGGAAGCCTACTTTTTCAAAATGGTAATTTTGACCTAAACATACCTTTACCTTGGGCTAGGTAAGCTGATGCTGGAGGTGGTCTTGTTAAGGCACATAAATCCGCAGTTTCACCAAAAAATCTTTTACACTGCTGCAATACAAAGCAGATGGCCGTGCGTAATGAAGATACAGTGCCCATGCGCCAGTGCTTTCCGAGAGCTTGGAAGTTTCAAGCACACATGGCGTGTGCATTGTTATGATCGTGACCAAGCGCCAATTGCCATGTGTCATGGGCCCAGGGGTGCCTAATGGTGTCATTTGCTTGGTGTAAAAATTGACAGATTTGAAGATTTGTGTGCCTCAACAAGACCAGCTCCAGCAGCAGTTTACCTAGCCCAAGGTAAATGTATACTTAGGTCAAAATGACCATTTGGAAATGGTAGATTTTGGATGGATATCTCTGGCTGGATATCTCTGGCTCTGTGAAGCATCCATACACAATCCATATATTAAGTGGAGATGCTTCTGTTTAATTTGACACCAGAATTGTGTTTCTAGGTGCCAGGGTTCAGGAGATATAGGCTACTGTCATGACTTATATAAACGTCCTTTTAGCAATCTGTCACAGTAAAAGCTGCCATATATGTATGTGGATCAGTCCTGAAGAGGTTAAAGGAGCTTGAAATATAAAAGGAAATCTCCCATGAAAATCCAGACGTGAAAGACATTTTGCATTTTATCAGATTTTAAATATCTCTTTTTCATTTTCAAATTGTTTGGTAATGTTCAGTGAAGTATTTAGATAATTAAACAGATATATAATCTGGAGATGATAGGGAGTGTGTAACGGTGCAAGAAGCAGGAATGCGACCAGCTAGATTGTATCCAGTGAAAAAACAGGGACACTTACTCATACTTTGGTAGTCGTGGCCTCCTTTCCTTCTAGAATAATTTTTTTAAATTACTCAGAAGAGCCTGAAGGGCTACCCTAGCCCCTGGCTTTACAAGCTGTTACTGTCGCACCCTCCTTCATGATTCCTCAGCACGTATGCAGTGAACAGGACACTGACACTGTGTGACTCCATTTCCAGGTGTCTTATAGACTTTTCAAGTTGAGTTTTTTATCATCACTCATGAACCGTGGTGGATTATTAAACTACCCTTCTTATGGTGTAACTTTCCTCTCAGATTCTCATAGAGCTAGAGACTGCACTTTTAGATGATGAACCTCACTGGTATAAACTGCAAACACATGATGAGTCTTCACTACCTCTGCCTCAGCCATCACCTTTCATGCCAAGGAGACATGTACATGGAGAGACTTCTTGCAAAAAATTACAAAGTAAGTACCTTGTACACATTAATGTTCTGTGTGATTATTACTGTCTGCATTAACCCTTCATGAAATGACCACCTATGGTTTGCTGTTGTACAGGATCTCAGCGAATCATTGATAGTGACTTCTCAGATATTGATGTTGATGATGGTATTGGAGTTGTGCCTCCAGGTGCGTTGGTAAAAGGCATGGTCCCCTCTTCTCTTTGCTTTCTGCTTCGTTTCACTGATCCAGATTCCAGTAGGATGTTCATTTTGGAGATTCAGTGTATTGTGGAGACTAATGAATAAAGAACATCATTTGATTTCCCAACTACGGACTTTAAATCATTTCCAAGCCTTTGATCTATTATCAATCTGGTAGACTATGGGGTTATTAAATATTTTACTTCACAATGCCCTGAGCTAATAAATGCAACATTGTTTATAGAGCGTGAAAACCATGACATCAATTAACGTTACAAGATACATAGGTTTGTCCTATTTGTTTCTTTGTTCTGCTTGTTGAATTAACTAGTCTGTAGTTCTCATAAAACTGCTGCTGCACGGAAGTTTTAACAGTGCATGATGCATGGCTGCCAATTTATACTTTGCAAGTAGGATACAAAATGGAGATTTTTATAAAGCACCACACTAATGCTTAAAGCTATGGCTTTCAAACCTATTCCAAACCTCTCCAGTGGTACACATGACAGAAATAGGTTATCTCTTTGGAGAAAAGGTCAGACGTTAATGCTTCTATGCAAGTGCCATTGTCCACAGGCAATTTTTCCATCCTACATATTATAACAATGCATTTAAGTGGTAGCAAATCTTAGCGGGAACCTGTATTCTTAGAAAAACAATGCAATCTGCAGGCAGTAAATAAGGCTAGAAAATTGACATAGTTTTGAGAGAAAATATTTGGGATCACTCAAGTAATTAATATTGTAAACCCCTGCTCATTTTGTACTCTCGAGTCTTGGCGTCTTTCCCTATGACTGGCAGCTGTATGAATTCACCATTATGGGACTTGGACATGTATAAAGCAATGTTTTGAGGAATAAGTTACAAGCTAAATCTTTTATCACACAGTCAAGGTTGGAAAACATTTCATGGTGACAAGTTTTTTTTCACATAGGTTTAGTATCCATTTCATATACTATCTCACACATTACAGTGCTTCATTTTAGTTAAAGGGAACTGGTACTGATGTAGATCTACACTGGTAGGCCCTGGATTCAGTGGAGGGCATGAGAGGAGTCTGATAAGACTAGAACTCATTTCACACATAGGTGGAGATTTATCAGAAGTGCATACCTCCCAACATTTGTGAAAAGGAAAGAGGGACAAAATGGCGGCACGCGTAACGGCGATCCCCCTAAGCCACACCCCCAATCACTCCCTGGCCACGCCCCAAATTTTAGCCATATTAAAATAATAAAAATCATCTCAATTAAAAAAAAAAAAATTATCCTCATTGGGATTTGAACCCAGAACCTGCAGTGTCCATGTACAATAATAACACAGCGCCCCAACCAACTGAGCTATAGCCTCTGTGATTAACAAGGTGGAGAATTTTGGTAACTAAGAACTATGACTATATAATGCCTTGGTATATAGGGAGGAATCTTCTCAGATTATTGTAATTATTGAGACTATTATTATTATTATTATGGAGATTATTATTATTATTGAGATGATTATTATTATTTTTACTATTATTAATAATCATCTCCATAATAATAAAAATAATAAAATTTATGCAGTGACCATATATGGACAGATGCTGATCTGAAGCTGATGGCGTGGTCTCTGCTCTCTCCGCTAAGCCCGACACTTCTCTGAAAAGGATTCCCTCCCGATGTCTGTAGAAGCCATTCTGTACTGTGAGTTCAGACTTTCAAAGTATTTACTATGCGGACACAGCGCCGGGACACAGCGGGACCTGGGGGGAAAATCCGTGACAATCTCATAGCTGCCCGTGACGCGGGGCAGAGGTACGAAAAACGTGAAAGTCCCGTCAAAATCGGGACGGTTGGGAGCTATGGAAGTGTCTGAGGTAAAATTGTTCAGTTTTATAAGTTGAGCTCTGATTAGTTGCCATGGGCCCACAGTGCCCACAGTGTTTGAATTCAATTTTGAAACAAATTCAAAGGCTGCAGAGAGGGACTTTTACACTGATATGCATACAAGCGCCATGTGTTTTACATATAAATTACAATTACAATTCAAACACTGCATGGGAGCACAGCCTTCTGTGAAATGTGATAAGCCTTCTGTACATGATCATTTTTCTCTTACTGACGCAAAAAAACTGCTCTAATAGCCATTTTTTGTCATCTGTTTTTGCCAATCACATTAAAAAACAGAAGTTGTTACCTAGAAACCTACCGCTAATACGGATAAGACCCAGATTTTTCTCAGCCCCATAGACTTCTACGGGAGTGCATAGCTGCAAACACATAGGACTAGCCGAGACACAGGGCTGAGTTGTGTGTATGAGCCCATAGAAAGACATAAAGCCGAGAGACAGCCGCAATAGCCTCAGCCGTATCACCTTAGGAAACCATGATCGTGTGAATGAGGTCTAGAAGAAATACTGCACTACATAACTTGAGTAAGTGTAAAAGCATAGCTTTTTATATCAAGATGAGCATTAGTTTGGCACTTGCTACATGTGTTATTTTTTGTTATAAACCTATGTTCCACATTTTGTTATTCTTTCTTTGCTTATATATTAATAAAAAGTTATAATTCTTAATGACCCCAATGGAAAAACACAGTAAGACTTCATTTCTGTATGCACTATTGAGCGTTATGGTAATAGGTTTGAAAGCAGTTTTGCAAACCACTGGAATTAAATAATTTTGTTTTATGCTGTTGTTTTTTGTATTTGCTTATGCATATACATATGTTTTCTGTATGAAGACCTGATGTTGACAAGAAGTATAGGGAAATTTATCATTAAAAACAACTTTTTTTTAAATACATATTTTTAAAATGATTTTTCTTAGTATATTTTGTGACGACATAACAATTACCAGTAGTTATGAAATGTTTGACAATTATGAGATTACAACATACATGCGGCAGATGTCACAACCCTGTTAGCCCTGCATGATAAATAATATCAGAAGGTTTATCCCCTAACCCCTAGAGCAGTGGGGGCGAACCTATGGTATGGGTGCCAGAGGTGGCACTCAGAGCCCTCTTTGTGGGCACCCAGGCCACACTGTCCCAGCACAGAGTTCTCCAGACATGACTTAAAGAATTCACCTGTAGTCAATGTTGATGTTACTCTCAGCGTTATTTTAAAGTAACACATTCTCTGAAACTTCAGACTGTAGAAAAAGTGAGAAGGTATGGGCAGGGGCAGTTTATCGATGGAGGTCTTTTTTCTGTTGAATTTGTGGTGGAACAGAGAGTTACTACTTAAATTGCTGTGTTGGCAATTACAACAAAAACATGGGTTTTTGTTGTAATTTGGGTACTTGATCTCCAAAAGGTTCACCATCACTGCCCTAGATTATTTTGTTTATACCACAAGAAAAAAAGGAGCTACTCAGTTCTCAATATATAACGTACACAGAAAGTTAATTTAATTGTAATAAAAGACAAATTAATTACAATGGATGTTAAATGGAAGAAATCCAATATCAATGGTCCAAGTTGGCTAAACTCCTGTACACACTTTAGGGTATATCCACCAAAAATGGTAACAGGTATAGAAAGTATACCTCTAAGAGTCTCCAATGCGCATAGATTCTAGGAAAGATTGCACTAATAACTAAAGTGTATGCGATTGGTGGAATGAAAAGTAACAGAACAGTGTCTTACCCATTTTACGAATCCTACCCCCTGAGGATGCATGGGCGAAACGCACGTTGGGGTGTCCGAGGGCTTTCCCTGTTACACCATAAAATGTAATTAATTTGTTTTTTATTACAATTAAATAAACTTTCTGTGTACGTTTTATGTTGAGAACTGAGTAGCTCCTTTTTTTTCTTGTGGTATTTATGATATTTGGGAGTAGTTCAGTATTTTGAAGGTGGAGGGGTAGATGCCAGGTCCTATTATGTAGCAAAATGAAGATGTGGTATTTGATTATTTTGTTTAGTTGTGTAGATTGTACCAACATATCAGAGACTCACAAGAGCCAATTTCATATGAAATTTCATATTAACTTATTAGTCGTTTTGTAAGCATGGAAGGAAACTAGAGTAATCCTGCATGCATTTAAAGATGAGCTGTTGTGCAAATTAACCCACCCAAAATAACTGCTTCATTAAAGAGAACCTGTCACCAGGGACTCATTTTAACCACACAGGTTGAAGAAGCCCATTACTGCTTGATTGAAAAGATGTATTTCTGCCTTTTCTGTACATATGCATTACTTTATTTTTTTTTTTATAAATATTATTTTATTTTCTTAAATTCATTTACAATATATGAGCGCAGAAGAACATAAAGGTCGTGTACATCTTTACAGGAGTTACTTCCAATTTTGATCGACAACACATAGCTTACATATACATCCTTCATCTATTCTCATAACATTGTTCCTTCTAATCCTGTACCCTCCCCTCTCCCCCCCCCCCGGTGGTTGACATTTACTTTTACTTATCAAAATATATATAACTGGAACAAATCAACGCATTTTGGCGTCTATGCACAGTCCTATACTCATTTTAAGATATAAAGTTATCTAGTGGTTCTTCTTCTACTCATGGTATAGTGTTGTCTAATAGCTCTTCTTTTACTCATGGTGAGGGGATTCTTGTAAGCCATACTTTCCTTAGTTTTTCCATTTCCTGATTCACTTCTTTTCTATCTAATTGTTCTGCGTATAGCAAGGTGTCCATTCTGCTTTCCCAGTTTTGCACGTTTGGGGGGGTTTTATTTTTCCAGTTAAATAGGATCACTTTTCTTGCCATGAGTAAACCTTTCAACACATAATTCACCCCACTCTTTGAGCCTGTTACACCAATTTTAGAACCCAAAATACACACCTCCACACTTGCCACAATTGTACAGCTAAATAACCCTGTCAATCTGTCTAGGACCTTTTCCCAATATAAATGTAATTTCGGGCATCGCCATAACATATGTATTAGATCTGCATCCACCAGATTACACCTAGGGCACTTTTCATCCTTAGTCTTCCTGAAGCAATTCAATCGTTTCGGAGTATAGTGAGCTATATGTATAATAAATACCTGGGAGATAATGTGGGATATGTTTTTAGTAATTTTTTTTGTCATTTTTAGTGAGTCTACCCATACTTCTAAGGACAAATCGGGTACTACTTTCTTCCATTTGTTGAATCCTCCTTTGGCTGGAGGGTAAATTTGGCTTTTCAACAGTATTTTATACACTCTAGACATTAAGCCCTTTTTTTTTACTTCCAAATCGAAGACAAAACTAAGTGGGTGTTTTTCTACTGTATATTTTACTCTTTTTGCAAACTCTTTGTAAGCACTTCTAAGCTGCACATAATAATACCAATCTCTCTGACTAAGATTAAATTCCTCAGACATATCTTCAAAAGATCTTAGGTTCCCATTATCCAATATCTGGACAAAAAAACGTACTCCCTTCCTTAACCAAAACCTTGAATAATCTAAAGGTGTTAAGCTTTTATCTGTGAACCCCCACAGTGGTGAATCCTCTAAAAATCCCTTATAGTGCAGTTTCTCTTTAGTTTTTTCCCAAACCCAGCTCATTAATTCAAATATAGGGTAGTGTGCTTTCAATTCTTTTTTTGAAAATATTCCTGACTCCAAAAGTGACCAGATATTGTAAACATTCAATAACTTAAATTCCTTATTTAGCATATGCCTCATTATGAAGCAATCATGATCCATCAAATTTTGCCATTGTGCTGCAATAAAATAAGAAAGAAAATCCGGAAGGCCTAATCCCCCTTCATCTATTTGTGCATATAATTTATTTAAATTTATACGAGGTGTCTTCCCATCCCATAAAAACTCCCTTAACAGCGAGTTCAACGTTTTTCTAATTCTATTTGGTATGATTATAGGGCTATTTTGAAGCTTGAAGAGAATCTGAGGCAATACAATCATTTTGAACAGTACCACTCTAGCTGCCATAGATAAATTCATTTTCCTCCACACTATTATTTTTTGTCTTATACTGTGAATTAAGGGTTTAATATTTAGGTTGACATAATCCCTCAAGTTTTTACTAACCATTATCCCTAGGTACCTCATTTTCTCTACCACCAGAAGATGATCTATTACCGGAGTCACTTGCCCGCTTGTACCCAACGGGAGACATGATGACTTGCTCCAATTAATACATATGCCAGAGAATTTACCATGGTTTTTTAGGAGGTCAAAGATTTCTTTAATACTGTCCTCATAATTATCCAGGTATATTAGCATATCGTCTGCATATAACTGGAGTCTAGATTCCCTCTCACCCCACCTAAATCTCACCAATTTATCAGATGCTCTAATATTGCAAGCCAAAGGCTCTAAAGCTACTGCGAATAAGAGCGGAGAAAGAGGACACCCCTGCCTTGTACCTCTATATAGCTGCCAAGCTGCTGATGCTCTCCCGTTGACACTAACTCTCGCTGAAGCTCCTTTATAAAGGATTTTCACCCAATTAATGAACTGCGGTCCGAAACCCATCCTTTCCAGTGTGGACCAGATGTAGTCCCACTCGACGCGGTCAAAAGCTTTGACCGCGTCGAGTGCAACCACCACCCTCCCCACCCCCATCCCACTCTGGACCTGCAGATTCCACCACAGTTTTAAGATGTTATCCCGGACCGATCTCCCCGGCATGAACCCCGATTGATCAGAATGGACCACAGTCCCGATTACTTTCAACAGTCTTGTTGCCAAGATCTTTGCCAACAATTTATAGTCGGAGTTCAGCAGGGAGATCGGTCTATACGCATCTAATTCTAGAGGGTTTTTCCCTTCTTTGGGGATTAAAACAATAATTGCCTCCCTCATGGACTCCGGGAGTTGCCCCTTCCCAAAGGAATAGTTGTAGACCCTAAGTAAGAGGGGGAGTAGTATATCAGCATAATTTACTATCACTTCAACAGGGATGCCGTCAGAACCCACTGCTTTCCCTTTCGGGGAGTTCCTGAGTGCTATTATTAGTTCCTCTAGCATCAGTGGCTGTTCCAACTGCATCCCTTCTTCTGGTGATAGTCGAGGGATGGATATATTCATTAATAGCTCCATTATCTCTCCTGGCTCTGCTGTACTCTCTGAAGAGTATACACTCTCGAAAAAGCACTTAAATTCTTCCCGGATTCCATCTTGGGTAGTCACCAAGTTGCCCTCTTTTCCTCTAATTCCTCTGATAGAGTTATTATCTTGTTGATTTTTGATTAGACTAGCTAGTTTCTTCATTGATGTATATTGCCCCAAGATTGACCTCTGGCCTCGGAGTTTATTCTCTCTAGAGGCTTTTTCTATGCAATGCCTTCCCAGATAGTTTTGTGCCTCTATCCATGCCCCTTTATTCGCCTCTGTGGGGTTCTCCACAAACTCCTTTTCTAGGGCTATAACTTTGGATTTGAGATTTTCCATGGTCTGACTTTTATTCTTTTGAAAACAACTAATCTGTTTTTTAATAAGCCCTCTCAAGTATGCTTTTAACGTATCCCACACTATATCAAGGCTTTGTGAGTCCACATTCTTATCCAGAAACCATTGGATTTCTCTATGTCCGTCCATACTATCCTTCACTACATCAAACCAGAATGGCTTGATCTTATAAAATACAAGACCAGATGTTAACAGTTTTTTTACTGTGACCCATGTTGGTAGATGGTCAGACATCCCCCTAGCCCCCATTCCTATCCCCTCTATCATTTCGCTTCCTATTTTATTTGACAGTATGAAATCTATTCTAGAGAGGGAGTTATGCGTCTTGGAATAGCAAGTGTATGCCCTTTTTTCTGGATTTCTTTCTCTCCATACGTCTCTGAAACCTAATTCTGACATAAGCTTTCCAAATATTGTTATGTGCGAGGTTTGAGGTTGAGATACTAGGTGTCCGCCTCTCGCCTTATCCAAATTTACACTGTATATATTATTGAAATCCCCCATCCAAAAGATAGGGACTTCTTCATATTTTTCTAATTGGCCAGCGATACTCACTAGTACCTCAAGTGGAGCAGTGGGAGGTAGGTATATACCAACCAAAACCATTTTTATACCATTCACAAAGGCATGCAAAATTATGTATCTACCCAGAGGGTCTATTTTGACACCAATTTCCTGGAAACCAATGTTTTTCCTGACCAAAATACTAACACCACGAGCATAAGAAGAAAAGGTTGAGTTATAATAATGCCCCAGCCAAGCTTTACTCAGGGAACTACATGTCTCCTTTATCAAATGGGTTTCCTGGAAGCAAATTACTTCAGGGTTGTATGATTTACACAGATCAAAGATGGCTTTCCGCTTTAGCTTATCATTCAAACCCCTCACGTTCCAAGATATTAACTTAACCATTTATATTTTGTGCATAGGTAGATCTTATTGTTCCAGTGTTATATAGTAAATCAATCAACCTTAATATCAACCACCGTACCCACCCCCACCCTTTGCCCCCCCTTTCCCTTGTCCAAGGATGACTCATCCCTGAACTCTTCCTTGAGCATTGTTCATGTCGGGGTAAATGTGCCCCCGCCGGAGCCTATAATATCCTACATTTTTATTATCCACTCTTTTGTCACCCTTTTACCGAGCGAGAAGCAACGCCCCAACAGTACTAAACTTTTAGAACTCTCTCCATCCACTCATTTGCTTCCCTCTGGGAAGGTGGCTTCAAGCCAATCCGTAACAAATTTGGTAATATCATTCCCTTCTGAGCCCTCTGGGAGTCCTACTATTCGTAGGTTGTTTCTCCTCGAGCGGCTTTCTAGGTCCAGTATTTTATCTTTTAATCCTCTTTCGTTATTCTCTAATCTTCTAATTTTAGTGGCAAGTTCTTCAATCTTATCCTCAACATTTCCCACTCTTGTCTCAACTTCTTCTGTGCGCGTTCTTAGTTTATGCATATCTTCTCTTATGGATGTTATATCTACCTTCATACCACCAATTTCTCTTAAAACGTTACCAACCGCGTCAAGACATTGGGTCAGTTGGGAAGATATATCTCTTAGGGAGATTTCAGAATCCCGGTGTTCTCTATCATCATTACTGTCCCCTATATTAGTAGTTTCCATACCTTCCATTTCTTGTGGGCCTAGTAGGCCCCTATTTTTCTCCACCGTTTTTTTAGATTTATTCTGTGAGGACATTGGTGATTGGAGATAGCTATCCATTTTTCCCTCCTTTTTTTTTCTCGCTAGGGGAACACCCAACTTCAGAGAGTCTGGGTTTGGAGGAATTTTTCAATTGCTTCCTACTGGCCATAGTGCTTTTCCTTCTTTCCACTCTTATCCCTCACCAGGGACTCATTTTAACCACACAGGTTGAAGAAGCCCATTACTGCTTGATTGAAAAGATGTATTTCTGCCTTTTCTGTACATATGCATTACTTTATAATTGTGTGTTTTAAATTACCTTGCACCCTGACAGAATCCTGTCCTGAGTCCCGCTGATGTCGGTTCACCACACTGTGAGCTCTGTCCTTGTTTGAGTGAAGGAGCAGGAGGGATGAGTTGTACAGGAGCAGAAAGGTGGGGGCTGAGAGTGATTGAGCAGCACAGACAAGTCACGGTTTTTAAAAAAATGCAGCCAAACTAAAACATACCCTGGTACTCACCAGAGGATTCTGTCAGGGTGTAATGTAAGTTAAAACACACAATTATATTGTGATGCAAATGCACAGAAAAGGCTGAAGGAGATATTTGCAATCAAGCTGTCATGGGCTTATTCAACCTGTTTTTAGTGAAATTGAGGTCCCTGTTTAAAAACTATGATTAAAATCACTGCCCTTATCCCTAAATGGTTTCTCTCCATGGCTGCAATGTTAAAAAAATCAGTTTGTAAACATATATGCAAATCACCTGATGTGAGTCCAATGCATCCCTGCATATTCATGGTTTACTTGCATTGTCCTGCCTCATTGTTCCTGTTTGACAGGTCTCACTGGTACATAACATGCTGCTATGTGAAACATCATTGGCCACCTAATATCATGGGACCAGGATGATGTCATCTAAGGTCCCAGTTACATTTGCACTTTCTATCTCATGTATGTATTTGATTACATTAAATCACAGCATGCCTCCATGGAGGTACGGGAAGGTGTATAAGTCCATAGAGGCATGCTGTGAACATGCCATGTGATCAGATACATACATAGGGTAGACATTGCAATAACTGGGTAAATGACATTAGATGACATCACCCTGGTCACATGACATGCTGAGAAGAGGCATGGGAAATGGGGAGAAGTAGATGGGAGGGGTCGTTCGAGCAGGATACGCACCCTATTATGCCAGGTAATATAAGATCAGGTTGATTTATGGGGATGAAAGGGGAACAATTTATATATAAAAGAACGGCGTAAGTCAGTTGATATGATTCTAGGTTCTTCTAATGTAGACGCAATGCAGAAAATGTGGTGACAGGTTCCCTTTAAGGTTCTTCTAACGTAGAAGCAATGCAGAAAATGTGGTGACAGGTTCCCTTTAAGGTTCTTCTAACGTAGACGCAATGCAGAACCAAAGACATGAAACTGTATAGATAAATTCACACAAATAAAACTAGTACAGTATTATGGATAGGTTATATTCTTACACTGCCTTGTTATACTTTATATGTTAGAATTCCTTTTATAGACGGTAGTCAATAGACTATTTCGGGTTCTAAGATGACAGTTAAGATTTGCATGTACACTAAGATTCCACAAATTCTCAACTAAGGTTTTACAAATACAAAAGTTTAAAAGGGTTTTCCGGGATCCTTGTTTTTATGAGGAGTGGGTGCTGTAAAAGCAAGTATAAGCTTACACTTACCTTTCTCTGGTGCTCAGATCCAGACAAGGGTCCTGCTGCTGGATACTCCTGATCATCAGCCATTAGGCAAATATGGTTTAAAGCATCCTAGGTCTCAAAACGGTCAGGCAAAACATTATGCCCTCTTGCCATCGAGTAAGATCTCATCATTGGTAGGGAACAGGTTATATGTAGCCTGTCAGCAGGTTTTTAGTGAACTAACCACCAGCAGAATGAAATGTGGATAGTATTTATACTGTAAATCTAAAATTTTACATTCCTTAGGTTTTATAGAGGCCAGGAACTTTGAGTAAATTTTGAAGGGAAGCTTTCCCTTCAGTTTCATCCTGTATGACCTAGTGTAATGTATAGATCTATACAGAAAATTGTATGAGACCTGTCAGTCTCTGCCCTAATGTGCCCCAACAAACAATTATGTTCCCTTTTTAAAAACCCCCACAGAAAATGCCCTCTTCTTTCAACCTTATTTATAATGCCCTCAGCTTTAGTTTACTATTCTACACCCCCACACACTTATAATCTCCCTTCATATTGCCCTTCCACTGTTACCTGCCCCCTTTTAGTACCTCCTTTTATGTAATCCTTCCGCAATCGTAGAAACCCACATCACACTTTATTCCTTTTTCCTGGTACTCGCTTCTCCCCCCAGCAGCAGCCCTGTTCATTCTCTGGCCTTGTTGTGCATGGTTTTGAGGTCAGATGCATTGCACCTCCCAGACTTGCCATTTAAGAAGAGAGGCAAAGGTGATGGCTCTTTGCTTTACCATTATATTCAACAGAGATGAAAATCCAGGACTGCTAAATGCAGGGCAGTTTAGAGATAGAGTGTACCTCAAACACTGGTCCACAAGTAGCTGTCAGTAGTTGTTGCTGGGAATACTCTATATAGATGACAGGAACTGAGGGCCATCATTCTCTGTATTTAGGGAATCTGATGCAGGCCCTCACCACCATATCCCTTTTCTTTTCACACTGCCTGTACCCCCTAGTTCCCTCCTCACATAGTCAGCTCCCTGATCACCCTTCTCTTCAGAACTGCCAGGTCCAGGTCCTCACCTCTTCAACTTCAATGCATCAACAGGCCCCCCTCCTCCAGACCAATACCCTGCACCGCCATGTCCCTCTTCTCCTCACTCATCCTGTATCGGTAGGTCTGCAGTCCTGCTCACAGTAAGTACACAGCAACAGTCTGCAACCCCAACAGAAAAAAAGGAATCTACCTGTTATGATATCATCATAGAGATTGCAAGTACCCATCAAACACATCAAAGCTGCTCTCCCCAGTTTGAGTTGCAAGGCATTTACAATTGTCTTGTTCCTCCTCCTGTATTAAACACGGTAACACTCATTCTAAAGAGACACCTATTTGCTAGGCTTATTTAGTGCATGAATTAGTTTTTGGGTCAAGAACCTGTGGGTGGTTTAGTGTCCCAAATCCCCCTGAAAGGTTCCCTTTAAATCAGAACTGGACTTTAGAGACCATTGGCATTGCTATAGAGGTTGCAGAAGCATTGAGCTTTAAAAACTGTGACCTCCCACATCATGGGGTTTATTTATCATTGGTTTTCCTTGGCTTTTTTGGTGTAAAAAAGTCACAAAGTAGTCATATTGAGGTTTTTTTTTAGACTTTTCACTGCTAAAAAGTCTCACAGCGCTATTTACACCTCTTCATTAAATTGGTGTAAACATAGAACTACTGCTAGTGCAACACTGTGCAAAGCCAGATTATTGTTGTGACTTTTGCAAAAAGTCTCATAGTTACTCCAGTCCCCTGCTGGTGTATGTGCTGGGAATTTTTTATGCATTTTGAGACTTTTTGAAAAAAAAAAATCCCAGACAGAAAACAGACCATAAGAATATTCATTTAAGGGCCAAAGCCACTTTAATGAATCTGATGGGCATCGGAGCTCCTAAAATAAACATTCCTACTGCATAATGATAGGAGCCTGCATAATGATAAATAATCCCCAGTGTCTGTATTTGGATTTACTGTAGCAACTGGGCCTGCATAGTTTCTAATTGGTCCTACAATTTACTTAACCTCTGGGCTCCTCGATTGGGGCCATCATCATCTGTGTTCACTGTTGTACAACATAATTATGTTGCGGGTCTGAAATCTGCATTTATCTAGGCTTTGATTTATGGACTTGAATGATATAGGTGTTTTTATATGATGATGATTTGATTTACTTTACTAATGCAAATGATTGGTAAGACTCATCTATGATCCTATGTCATTCATTTACTAATCAAAGTTGATTCTTTTATGGCTGGTAAAATGTAGCCCCACAGTCTTGGGGCTCTTTCACATTGGCGTTGTATTTCACATCTGTGGTTTCTACCTATGCCTCATAAAGCCATTGTTTTGGGTGTTTTTTAACTGATCCATGTCCCTGATAAAAATTTTGAAACATGTCCGCTGATTTTCACTGATGCGCATAACGGATGGAAATAGAATTCTATGGGTTCGCAAATAGAAATGATGAAACTTCATTTTTGTTTGCTGATGGAGCTTGGAAACCAAGTGTTATGTTTTCAAATCAAGACAGACATAACACGGAAAACATCACGGAGACAAAACGCAGCGGATGTGAAAGCACCCTAATGGTGTATTTTCACCTTTTGCACTCCTTCTCTATTCAGTATGATGCTATTCATTTGATTAAAAAAATTAAACCATAGTTACCTTTTTAGTAATCAGTAGTGCAGTTAATAATTGTAAATTTCTCATATATGTTATTTAAAAAAAATACTTTTTTTCTCCCTTTCCCTCTATACCCATACAGTCAGCTATGGCTGCTTTTACATTTGCATTCTGAAATGCAATGCACCAGTTGCAGAGTGAAGATTTGCCTAATTGGAGTGTATTAGCATTTCCAAATGCAATGTTACTGCAAAGTGCATACGTTGTATTAACAGCTGGGTAATATAACAACAAAACTAACATGTTAACATAACATTAACACATTAGTCCACAGAGGCCCACATTTATTAAAGTGTTTAAGCCAGTTTTCTGTCTGACTTTGAACTAGAAAGAATGTACAAAACTGCTTGCACATGTATTCAAGAAGTGTCTGCACGACATTTGTATCACGGCTGCACTATGCTTGATGCACCCCAAATTTATAATGCAGTGTCCGACAGAATTGTGTTGCGCGCTCTATGTTAATGGTTTACCAAAAAAAAGAGCAGGGGGCGCCAAATTACTGAAGAACGTGCACCACTTTTCATGAATCGCACCCCTTTCTCTTGAAGCCACACCCATCTTCCCAGAGACCATGCCCATCTTCCCAAAGGTCACGCCCATCTCCCCAAAGGCCACGCCCCCTTGGTAAAAAAAAGCGGTGTAAAAGCCTTAATAAATGTGGTGCAAGGCTTTTTAGACAGTGGGGGCTGAACCCTTTTTGATGTATCCAGCATGGTCCTTTCACAGTGTTTATTTCTAAACCCGGCCATGCCTGGCGTAGAAATAAACGCCCCGGCGACTTATCACATGTGAAAGTCGCCGGCTGGAGTGAGTGCACAGGCGCGGGGAAAGTATGCCCCCCCCCCTTCATGCCACTTCACATCCCACTAGCGTGAAGTATTCCACTAAATAATCGCAAGTGCTAGCATTCACGATTGTTTCAGGGCTTCTATGCCACTAACGTGACGCAGAGGCCCTGATAAATATGCCCCAGTGTTTTTGGTGCAAGACCAACAGAATTGTGGCGCAAATGCTTTAATAAATCCCCCCTTTCCGTTAACATTTTAAAGCTTCTTGTGTTTTAACTCTTTACAGACTTTCATTACATAGACAGATCTCCTTATAGAACTAAATTGTCAAGTGAAATATTGGGGCACATTTACTTACCCGGTCCAGTCGCGATCCAGCGGCGCGTTCTCTGCTCTGGATTCGGGTCCGGCCGGGATTTATGAATGTAGTTCTTCCGCTGTCCACCAGGTGGCGCTGATGCGCTGAAAGTCATCTCATCGCGCCGGAATGCACCACCTCGGACCAGGTGAAGGTAAGCGCTCCCCAAGCGACACTTTTTCGGTTTTTAAATGCGGCGGTTTTTCCGAATACGTCGGGTTTTCGTTCGGCCACGCCCCCCGATTTCCGTCGCGCGCATGCCGGCACCGATGCGCCACAATCCGATCGCGTGCGCCACAATCCCTGGGCAATTCAGGTACAATCGGCGCAAATCGGAAATATTCGGGTAACACGTCGGGAAAACGCGAATCGGGCCCTTAGTAAATGACCCCCATTGTGTATGTAAGGAGTTAAGCTATGGACATCAGAACCATTTTCTAAAAACACTGCTCACTATAGGGGAAGAGAGGAGAGAACATTTTTTTCTTGTTGTAAAATACTAATTTCTGGCATTAAAAATGGCATCAAACATTTAGTTACGCTTTAAGGTATTCACAAGCTCAGT
Source organism: Engystomops pustulosus (assembly GCF_040894005.1). Taxonomy (NCBI): domain Eukaryota; kingdom Metazoa; phylum Chordata; class Amphibia; order Anura; family Leptodactylidae; genus Engystomops; species Engystomops pustulosus. The sequence continues at coordinate 131,535,697 of NC_092413.1, read as the reverse complement.
TAAATTTTTTCATGCCGAAAATTTATGTATTGCTAGGCTCAAGGTCTAATACTAGGCAAAGCCGATCTACAACATTAACAGTGCCGGAACAGCAAAGATTAACCCATCATCGTTCCCGTTCCGTATCTCCTCACCGTGTTGATGATCAGGGCAGGACCCGCTCACGCTTACCAAATGTGCCATTACAAAGGTATGTTATCTCATGAAACCATTTACATTGTTCCACACCTAGCAGTCTGCTATTTATCCTGTCTTTCACCATTATCTCACTATTTTTCAGAATGAAAGATTCAAAATTGATTGTTCTAAGTGTTGATTTATATCTAACGATATGATACTACTTGAGCCAGCATCCTCCTTACTGTGACTTTCCATCTGTATCATCAGTATCAGCATGCCATGATAGAAGCCACAAAATACCAAGTTATATAGTTTAGTTTCTCCATAGCTCGAAGAATACCTCTGATTCCAATATTTTACAGTAATATCTAATACTAACAATATCTCCCTCTCTGTCACTTACTCACTCTTCCTGCCTGTCTCTCTGTCTTTCACTCACTTACTTTTCCTGTCTGTCTCTCAGTTACTCTCCCTGTCTGTCTCTTACTCACTGGCTGTCTCTCTGTCACTCACTCCCTCTCCCTGCCTGTCTATCTGTCTCTCACTCCCTTTCCCTGCCTGTCTCTCACTCTCCCTGCCTGTCTCTCTCTTTCTCTCACTTACTCTTCATGTCTGTCTGTCTCTCAGTTACTCCCCCTGTCTGTCTCTCCGTCACTCACTCTCCCTGTCTGTCTCTCTGTCGCTCACTCTCCCTGTCTGTCTCTCCTTCACCCCTCTCCCTGTTTGTCTCTCCTTCACTCACTCTCCCTGTCCATCTCTTCTTCACTCACTCTCCCTGTCCATCTCTCCTTCACTCACTCTCCCTGTCCATCTCTCCTTCACTCACTCTCCCTGTCCGTCTCTCCTTCACTCACTCTCCCTGTCCGTCTCTCCTTCTCTCACTCTCCCTGTTCGTCTCTCCTTCACTCACTCTCCCTGTCCGTCTCTCCTTCATTTACTCTCCCTGTCCGTCTCTGCGTCACTCACTCTCCCTGTCCGTCTCTGTGTCACTCACTCTCCCTGTCCGTCTCCCCATAACTCACTTTCCTTGTCCTTCTTTCCTTCACTCACTTTCCTTGTCCTTCTCTTTGTCACTAACTCTCCCTCCACAGCAGCAGCAGACAAAGGTTCCTGTATATGGTGGTTAAGAAGTGTAGCGCAGGGTGAAAATTTCGGCTCAAAGCCTAGTTCCCCGAGTCACAGAGAGCGTATGTGCAAAATTTGGTGATTGTAAATGTGACAGTGGGGATTCCTTTAGCAGACATACATACACACACGTACACTCAGCTTTATATATTAGAAACAAAGCTGAGTGTATGTGTGTCTATGTATGTCCACTAAAGGAATCTGCACCGTTGCGTTTACAGTCACCAAATTTTGCACAGTTGCTCTCTGTGACTCGAGGAACGTCATAGACTAGTTTTTGAACCAATTTTATCACCCCACGCTTTTCAAAATATACTTATTAACCACCATATACAGGAGCCATTGTCTGCTGCTGCTGTGGCAGATAGAAGCTGAGCCATGATTGGTTGCAGTTTTTCCACAGGTCATTAAGATGAGCTTTGGTTGGTTACTATAGGCAGTGAGCATAAGGCAGCTTATGTGTGAGATAAGATGTATAGGGATACAGAAATAGCGGGAGATTTATCAGAAATGTCTGAGGTAAAACTGTTCCAATTGCCCATGGAAACCAATCAGAGATCAGCTGTAATTTTATAAGCAGCAGTCTGAAAATGAAGCTTGAGCTCTGAATGGTTGACATGGGAAACTAGAGTGGTTCTGCTCTCAGACACTTTTGATAAATCTCCGCATAGACAAAGTGACAGTCAGAAACTGAAAAAGACAGTCAGAGACAGTCACTGAAGGAGACGGTTACAGACAGTCACTGAAGGAGACGGTTACAGACAGTCACTGAAGGAGACGGTTAGAGACAGTCACTGAAGGAGACGGTCAGAGACAGTCACTGAAGGAGACGGTCAGAGACAGTCACTGAAGGAGACGGTCAGAGACAGTCACTGAAAGAGACGGTCAGAGACAGTCACTGAAAGAGACGGTCAGAGACAGTCACTGAAAGAGGCGGTCAGAGACAGTCACTTAAAGAGACGGTCAGAGACAGTCACTGAAAGAGACTGTCAAAGACCGAGAAGGTCGGAGACAGTCACTGAAAGAGACAGTCAGAGACAGAGAAGGTCAGAGACAGAGAAGATCAGAGAGAGAGAGATAGATACATATTAAATATATTTTTCTATTTTCAACATACTATTTCCTGTATGTTGACTCTACAGATCAACATTTTATTATGGTTCAACCCTTTTACCAACTCGATAGGAAATGTAATAAGGGATAGCACCTTAGGTCATGTTAGCCAGTGCTACACTACATCTGTAATACTCTGTAATTTCCCCCTCTTTTTTTCTGTCCACAAAGGAAAACTAACATTTTTTATTAGATGCTGACTATTCTCTTACCTGCCAACTACTTGTATGATTGTTTTTAATACATGGTGCTTTTACCACTGTCATGTAACTTAAAGGGATTTCCCATGAAACAAGTTAGCTGATCGGTGGGGGTCTCAGTAAAGAGACCCTCACAGACCACCAGAACATGGGGTCCAATGTCCCCCAGTCAGACCCCTCGTCGCTCCTCGAGATGAGCGGAAGAGCAAGACACTCATGTCCGGGGTTCCCCATTCATGTCTATGGAGCTGACAGAGATTGCTGAGTATGGCGCTTGGCAATCTCCTTCAGCTCCAGTATTACAAGTATGTAAGACCTGCTTTCTTTTACTGTACAATGACACCTTAATCTTGTAGTTCTACAAATATCTTTATGACCATTTTTATTCTAAACAAACCACCCACAACGACCTTAATGTTTAATTCAAGAGCAGATAAGATTTCATTTTCACAGGTACATATGTCCAGAGTAAATTGGTCCACAGTAAACTACTAAAATTGTATTAGGAGGTGGTTGGTGAAGTCATTGAGCATTAGTATGGACTAGTATTTTTGAGAGAACTTTGGTACAGTTTGTGAGCTTTATTACTAAAAATAAATGTTAATCCTACTTAAAGCAGATCTGCAAGTGGTTTAAATGGAAATATTGTGACAGAGCCATAAACACTGGAACAAATTTCTGGCTTCATTTCAAGCAATAAACTGACATATTGTTCACCACACCGTTTTAACTGTTTTCTACATTCCCGAAAAAGGGATAGTAATTTAGCTACAGTTCCTTGCGAAAGTATTTGGCCTCCTTTTGCCACATTTCAGACTTCAAACATAAAGATATAAAATTGTAAATTTTTTTGGGAAGAATCAACAACAATTGGGACTCTAGAAGTTCAGTGAAGATATCTGACCGATCCAATGTGATCCTAAAAGACTGAGGATAAATATAATCCACCTGTGTGAAATCTAGTCTCCGTATAAATAGACCTGCTCTGTGATAGTCTCAGGGTTCTGCATCATGAATACCAAGGAACACACCAGGCAGGTCCATGACATTTAAAGCCGGATTTGGATACAAAAAGATTTCACGAACAACAATCAGTCATACAGTGCACAAATCTGGCCTTTATGGAAAAGTGGCAAGAATAAAGCAATTTCTCAAAGATATCCATAAAAAGTCTCGTTTAAAGGTTTCCACAAGACACCTGGGAGATGCACCAAACATGGAAGAAGGTGCTCTGGTCAGATGAAACCAAACTCAATCTTTTTGGCAACAATGCCAAATGATATGTTTGGCGTAAAAGCAACACAGCTCATCACCCCACTTCCCACTCCCCACTTTCACACATGGAGGTGGCCTCGTCATGGTTTGGGCTTTTCTTCAGCAGGGACAGGGAAGATGGTTAAAATTCATGGTAAGATGGATGGAGCCAAATAAAGGACCATTCTGGAAGAAAACCTGTTGGAGTCTGCAAAGGACCTGAGAATGGGACAGAGATTTATCTTCCAACAAGACAATGATCCCATACATAAAGCAAAATCTACAATGGAAGGTTCACAAAAAAACATATCCAGGTCTTAGAATGGCCCAGTCACAGTCCAGACCGTAATCCAATTGAGAATCTGTGGAAAGAGCTGAAAACTGCTGTTCACAAACGCTCTCCATCCAACCTCACTGAGCTCGAGATGTTTTCCAAGGAAAAATTGTCAAGAATTTCAGTCTCTCGATGTGCAAAACTGATTGAGACCAACCCCATGCAACTTGTAGCTGTAATCACAGCAAAAGGTGGCGCTACAAAGTATTAACTTAAGGGGGCCGAATAATATTACATGCCTCACTTTTCAGTTTATTATTTATTACAAAAGTTTAAAATATCCTATAAATTTTGTTCCACAATTGTGTCCCAGTTGGTTCTTCACCAAAACAATTTTACAATTTTATATCTTTATGTTTGAAGCCTGAAATGTGGCAAAAGGTAGAAACGTTCAAGGGGGCTGAATACTTTCAGAAGGCACTGTAAAAGTATGGGATTTAGCATGTTAAAATTGTGTGTGCACTAGAATTACATCACAATTTTGAGAAATTTCTCTGAGAACACCAACTGAAAGGTGTATGAAGATGTACCAGATTTATCGTAACCTTCAGTGATAGGCGTATATTAAGATTGTGTACCCTAGGTCAACACTGTCAAAATGTTAGACTTTGCGGCACATTTACTAAGAATCGTGCAAGCAGTTTGCACCTAAAGGAAAGTACACAGTCCGATAGAAAACTGTCGCACGTCCCTCAGTAAATGTGCCCCACTGTAATCAAATCCACCCCACTGTTTAATTATGGAAGGCATGTTACATTCTTTGGCCTACAAATGTATTTCTAACTATTGTGTTGTTAATATTTAACTATCATAATTATTATCATTATTATTCATATGTCCTTTATATTTTACAAAATAGGAGCCTAGATGAAATTCATCAAATGAGACGATCACGCTCTCCAACAAGACACCACGATGCCTCCCGAAGTCCAGTAATTCATAGGTCTAGGGACTCGGACAGTCAGTATTTGTCTGATCAAGAAAAGTAAGTTAACGGGGTGAATTTATTAACACACTTGCGCCACACTTGCGGCTTTTAGACCTTTTTTTGGCACTTTCCCGACTTGTCCGGTTAAGGGGCTTGGTTTTCAAGGGAGATGGGCCTCGCGGGTGTGGCTCGCGGGAATCGTCCGTGCGTCCAAAATACAGGCGCACAGTTTACATCAACTAAATGTAGGTCTAAAGTAGGAACAGACAGTCTTATGCTGCGCCAGAATTCACCATGACAGTGATAAATCTGGTGCAGCAAAAGACTAGTGTTTTTCAGCTACTGACTGGCAGAACTTGAGGCACATTGTGAAACCCCCACCTCCCCCCAATGTGATGCATACTACAGGATATAATGCTTCTGTTTAATACATAGTAGTTGTGCAGTCTAGCATTAGTTAAAATGCTTCATGGAGAAGGCTAATTTTGGGTTCAGTTACTGTTAAATATATCGCACTAGATTTATGACAATGAAGTACAAACTCAGCTTGCTCATTTACTCATTATCAGTTTTAGGACGTACCTAACTTTTAGACAGGTTACAACCATGACACCGCCAAGCTGTCAGATCTATCAAGCTACTCCAAAAAATTACCAATTATGAAAGAAAATCTACCATTAAAATCAACATTTGACTTTGGTAATCCTCTTATATTTGTTATATGTAGCTTCCTTCTCTCTAAAATAAAATTATGCAATAAAGTTATGTAAATGAGCCTGACAGGCTGCCCTTACCCCTCTGTGATCTGGCTGTACACGCTGTTTCACTATCTTCCCCCTGCTTCCTCAGCACTTGTGCAGTGAGCACTTCCTGCTTTGCTGATCAAGCAGGGGGCTAAGAGTGAGACAGTGTAACAGCCTGTAACAAGCCAGATCACAGAGGGGCTAAGGCAAAATTGATTTTAGAAGGAAGAAGTCCATGGATAACAAATATAAGTTTATGGTATGGTAAGCATGGTTTATCATGCTTGATTTGCTTTAAGGGTTTTAGACTGTTAAAGAAAACATTGCAGACTAGTACGGCAAAATTTGTGTATTATAGAGACTTAAATATTTCTCTTTTTATCCAGTGATCTTCTTATGTTGCCGAGAGCAAAACGTGGCCGAAGTGCTGAGTGCCTACATACTATAAGGTACCATAGATTTTTAAGCATTTTATTTTACTCTGGATATATGTTAATAGATCAAGATTTTTTTTATTAGCAAAACAAACAATAAGAAACTAAAGGCAAACCTAGCCAACATGTTATGCCGTATCTACAGAATAGGGCCTAACTTGCTGATCAGTGGTGGGGACTGAGGTACCATAGAGATGAATGGAGCAGAACGGACATGCGTGGCCATCAGCTCCATTTATATCTGGGAGCACCTACGGGTCCGACAGAGGTACCACGCACCCCATCGGACCCCCGTTCTGAGACCATTCTGAGTACCCTACCGATCAGCAAGTTGGAGGGAAAACCTCTTTAGTTCAAAATTCCCATTTTGGCGTGGTATTTGATAATGTGACCTAAAGGAGTTCAGAAACTCAATATTATGGCCTCTTGATAATTGAATACATTAGCCCTTCTGTATCAAACTTATCCTTCATCAGCATACATGTGATACTAATAACTACTCAACATTATCTTAAAGGAAACATGGTTGACAAAAATAATTTAATAATTCTGCTGACAGTGATAGGTCTTGCAATAGGTCTTGATAGGTCTGTGTTAGTGGCTATCCCAAAAAAGCCTATACTAATTATGAAATTAAACCTAACATCATCAACCAAATGGAGTAAGTGAAGGACTTTAAAGCGTAACTCTAACGTTAACTAGCCAAAAATAGTTTCAGCACAGCTGGAGAAAGTCTTTGACAAAATTTCTAACAATAACTTGTCATGCTGCTGGCTTATTCCTAGCCTGAGATACAGCCTGAAATATGTATTAGCCCTACTCATAAAATAATCTTCAGCTTCTCCTTAACGGGGCCAGCACTTCCTGGTTGTTACATCAGCTTAGGTCATTGAGGCAAGATGAGGTGGACTGTTTGTGGGAACATGAGAGTAGAGTGTACATAGAGCAGACACCATGGAGATGCTTCCTGTAGCCACTAATCAAAGATGGAGGAGCACACTGCAAAGTCCCAAGCCCCACACCTTTTCCTGACTCTCCAGTTCATAGAGTTTTCTACAGACTATTGTTTATAACCAGAATACTTGGCAGAAGGTAGGGAGGCTGAGGCAGACAGAAAATAGAGAATTAGTAGAGAAACAGCTGCAATAAGGTAATGAATGTATGTTGGAAACCTGTTAGTTTGCAGCTATTGCAGCTTCAGGAAAAAATTTATAAACTTTACAGTTGCGCTTTAAAGATAAATTATCCAACAACTTTAGTGATAAAGGTGTTTGAAAAATACTGTCCTGTACCTAATGGTCTTACACAGTTATTGCCAAGCTTCACATACAGCTATTAATAAAAATAGTATAATAAAATTTCAAATCTCCAAATCGGTATATAAACAGTACATTTTAAGCAATGCTTGTTACATTTTTTGTCAATTTTAGTGATCTTTCTGGGATTAAATTACTCATGGTCCATCCTTAAAATAGGCCAGAAATATCAACAACTGACATTCTCACTGACCAGCTGCTCATGGTGACGTTCTGTGCGAGCCACTTTGCTGCATTCACATGACATTTTAGTTCAGGCTGTTCAGTCCTAGCCTAAGGATAACCTGCCCCTGTTAAGAAATATACATTACAGTCAGATTTAAAGGGGTTGCCCACTAATAAGAAATTTTACCAGTGTAAGTGCATAACCCATACTAAACTTATCCCGGTTAAGTTTTTCTGTTTCCAGCAGGATCCATGGGTCAAGTGCCCTGTCAGCAGCAGGACTCAGGATTCTTGTGACAGTCTGTTTCCGGCTGGCTTGTGCTGTGCAGCCAGCATTGTATTCCAAGGACAACCCTCCAACCACTGATATGAGAGTGATTATAATTGATTACTGCAAAGCCATTCCACCCTCCTGAAGGCAGCAGAACATGGGATGTCACAGGAAGTCCCAAGTCCACCTACCAATGGGTCACGTGACCTTTATAAGGGTGACTCTAAAAGGGTGTTGCACTTACCCTGGTAAAGTTTATTTTCAGTAGCCAACCCTTTAAACCTTGAAATAAAATATGAACTTTTCAAGGCTTGGAGATTCTGAAGATGTTTCATGTGGTTGACAATCGGGCATACAAATTCTGTTGTATTGGTTTCACTTCCTTCTGTAGGTGAAGTCAAGGTTGCGATGAGAAGTATATTTGATACGTTTTTTCCTCTGCTTACAACTAGAATTAGATACAGGCAAATGATGTTTATGTCAGATATGATCCTATCCTACATGGCACATTATAGCAGTGTGTAATCTGTGAAAAATAGTTGCAAGAAATGGTTATAAAAACACTCATTGTACGTTCATCAAATTTTGTGTACAGAGGTTAATGTGGTGCTGTGTTACTCCTGCAATTTCCAGCAGCAGTGAGATAGATACACTGTAATGGTATAATTGTATATCATTCTTATCAGGCCTTGATATTCAATTTAACATGGTTCATATTCAGTATAGTTATCACCACTTTTTCTCCACTAACTGATTTGAATAATTTTACACCTTACACATTTATCCATTCAATAATAGGTAATGGAGTTAGTGATGAGTAAATAGGTAAACTCTTGAAAAAGATAAAAAAGTCCTCTGCCAGCAACTACATAATGGGAGTACACCATGGGACACATTTACTTACCCGTCTAGAGGAGTCCACTGAAAGTGCATTGTCCGACCGGAATGCACTCTGCCGCGATTCACTAAGATCGTGCACCCGATATACTGCATGTGTCGCTTCCCCGCTCAGGTCCGCTGGAGTTCACCTTATTCTTCTTGGTGTATGTAATTGCTTGATCTTTAGACACAATTTTAGTGTTAAATCCAGCGCTCAGCCCAAAATTGGGATTTGAGATGAATCATTGTAAATGTGAACAGTTTCCAAATAAAGGTTATAAAAATAAAATCAAACCTTCTGTCGACTTAGAGAATAAGCACAAGTGCAAAGTAACATATATGACAGACAATCTGACTTTTACCTAAAAAGAATATTTAATTAGGCTACATTTACATGATGTTTTTTTGTATACACTCCTAAATATATACCGTATATACTCATGTAAAAGCCGACCCAAGTATAAGCCGAAGCCCCTAATTTTACCACAAAAACCTGGTAAACCTATATATTTTTTACTCGAGTATAAGCCGAGTTTGGGGTTTCAGCTCAATTTTTTGTGCTGAAAAACTAGGCTTATACTCGAGTATATATGGTATATATACACTCCTCTTTTCTTCCTGCTCCTGCTGACCAAAATATACGCACAGTGGTGGCTACAATAGTCTTTGTGTAACATATGTAAATTATTGCTTTCCTCCCTGGCCTCCACAAATTGTATTAACAGTGATGTTACTCTCATATAAGAACAGTTACATCACTGTGAGAATCACATTGATCATTGGCAAAGGCAATCACTGGCATATAAGGACTGTGACATCACTGTGGGGAAAACCCAAAAATTGGCAGCAACCAATCACTGACTGCTGCCGATGTTCACTCTTCCTCCCTCTTTTAGGAACAGAATATTTTATTCCACTGTATACTTATATAGTGGGATATGTCTCCATTGTATCCATTGTAATCTATTGTAAGGACTGGTCAGAAATCCATCCAATATATCAATACAATGAGGTTCAAAAACGTGGTGAGAATGTAGCCTTACATGTATCGCCCAACATACATTTTGTTGATCCAGATTTAATACAACACATATGAGTATTCCAACATATACAGCTTGGCATTCACTGTGCATACCTTCCTTGTTTCCATCATCCAGTAGTGAAACACACTAATGGCTGTACAACTAATATATTTCTGACTACAAATCCTGTGTTGCTGAAGTACTATTGCATTCTTTCTTTGTGTCCTGTGTTGTTTCAATACACAAGAAATACTGTTAGGCACAGTAAAACTTTGCCACCCAAGATGCCTTTGCTAGAGTTTGGTTCTAATTGGAGACTGTACAGGTAAGAGTTTTGTTGTGGAGTTAACAGTTATGTTGTCCATGTTCGAGTCACTATGTTCTTCTACAAAAAAAAACATTTTTCTGTTCAGGGGAAAGAATTATGTTTGCCTATTTTAGTATGCCTTGTCCTTGTAGTGTTTTATGCTCTCTATTGTCTGCTTTGTACTGTATGAATTTCTGGTTTTGTATTCCTGTTTGCTAGAACCGGGCTCTTGAACTATTGTTATATAAAATGGGCATAATAACATCTACTTTCCAATTAATTTTACTTTTTACATCTACTTATTTCTGCTCAATAGCCAATTGAGCTGTATTGTTGAGGGATTGATGGGTTGAAGAGCCCTGTTTTGGTAAAATTCAATGTCAGTGTCAGCAAAGGCTCAGGAATGTTCTGCTTGAATACACACTAACTGTAAGTACATGTAAGATACACAGTGGCATGTATATGTAAGACACAGGTTGGACAACCTCCAAATATAGGGTTAATTTACAACACTTAGCAGTATGAACATTTAAGTAGTATTACTTTCAAGTCAGTGAAGCGATTGTATGCTCCTGTGTATGTATAGAGGCCTTATTGTTTTTTACCTTTACAGTTTGTATTTTCGCAAACCACCTTGAGAAAATACTGTTGTTAAATGTAAACATAGCAATGTTAAAGATTCAAAGATTATTTCATCTGAATTTATGACATTCAGTAGGTTCGGTATCTACTTAAAGGAAATGTATCATCAAAAATAAATCGCTCCTTAAAATAAAATGTCGAGCAGAGCCCCCCTTTAACATAAAATATCTAGCAGGACCCTCCATTAAAAAGAAAACTCCATCAGAGCCCCATTTAAAAAGAAATGTACAGCAGTGACCCCCTTTACAAATAAAATGTTCAGCAAGACCCTTCTTTTAAAAAAAAGGCTGGCAGAGAACTTTTCATGATAAAATAATAAACTTAGTACTAACCTCTGGCGCTTTCTTCTCTCCCGGCTCGCCTTCTATGCTGGCGTCCAGGCAGTGCGGACAGAGGCACATCTATGCTTTCTGCCCACATGCACACACTAAGACCTGATGAAGTCATGCCGCGTCACTGTGTGTGCATGGGGGCAGAGACCAAAGACGTGCCTCTGCCCGCACTGCCAGGAAGCCAGAAGATGCGGCAAGAAGACAAGCTGGGGAAGAAGAGGAAGCCATGGGTGAGCGTGGGTTTTTTTTTATATATATAAACTCGAGTGAGGCTTTTTCACTTTTACTCGGCTTATATGTGAGTATATACGGAACCCATAGATCCAGGCACTGTGACTGTGATAATCTTTTTATATTTGTTATTCATGACCTCCTTTCTTCTAAAATCAACTTTAAAAATAATTATAATGAGCCTGAGTGGCTACCCTAGTACCTCTGTGATGTGGCTTTACAGGCTGTCCTGCCCTCCCCCTGCTCCTTCAGCACTAAGAATACAACAGGAAATGCTCACTGTACAAGTGTTGAGGGAGCAGGGGGAAGGTGAGACACTGTAAGAGCCTATAAAGCCAGATCAAAGAGGGGCTAGAGCAGTTATGGTGAACCTTTTAGCGGACGAGTGCCCAAAGTACAGGCAAAAACCCACTTACTGACAATTTATTCAAAACTAGATTAAAACTATGACATTTTAGCAACCACACTATACAAAAAAGAAAGGTATGTTTAGTTTTACAATGATGGACACCCACAACCCTATGTAAGTTACCAGGGGATGCAGTAACCTTAAGTGTATGACCCCCCTTTGAACACCACAATAGATATACAGCATGTAGGAATATAAAAGGCTGAATGTGTAAATTCACTACCTCACTTATGTTGTACTAACCTACAAATTTGGCTCAATTTTGTGTAGAGCTGTGTGCCCAGCTCTGTTTTGAAAACGATACACAGATTTTTTGTAAAGTAGTCAGCTAAGCATTATGAGTATTTAGTATTTCTCATTTAACATTATTATTCAGTGCCTGATATGAAGATATTACTTCCTGTGTTATAATAGAAATAAAAATACAGCCCTAGGCTATAACACAGACTGTAACCCAGAATCAGTAATCCAATGGATTTATACTTTTTGATTAAGTTGAATTGTAACCTGACGTTTAAAATTGAACACATAATATAGAATAATATGGGACGTCTTTGGAAGCTGATTTATACTGCATTTTTATACTAGACTATACAAATATAGTGTATGAATTAAGGACATATAGACACCGGAACATATCTATATTTTTATTTTCCATCATGACATGTCATGTTTTAATTTCTTTTCAACCAAAGTCAGATCATATAATTGATTTTTCCTACTATTAGTAGGCCATGATTAGTGATTAAAATTTAATTGGAGAGGAGAAAAGAATGATAAACATAGGTATTACCATACTCATATCGAGCCACATCCATTGCCAACAGAATGTTCACAGCTGCTAATGTTGGTCTGTATGTGTATTGCAAATGTCGGATTGTATCTGTACCTCAAATAAAAACTTGGCCCTGTACATAAGATAAATAGTATAACTAGACTGGCCAACCATCAAATTTGTTTGGTCCCTGTCAACTTTCCTCTAAAGTAGATATTGGGGTAAAGAAAGGCAATATGGGTTTTCTCATGGCTAATCCTTGGTTCTCAAGGAAGATAAGCCACCACTAAAGACAGCCTTCTTCTCTTTCCAATTAAGAACACATGAATACTTGGCCAAGCTCTGCATACATGTATATGGGAGGTGTAGCTGTTCCCCAAAAGAACTTTTGGATGACTACAGTGTATAACCAGCGCCTCCTCGATTGGTCAACAGTTATTTTTCCCAATCACATCTAATGCAGTGCATTTGATTGACTGAATAATGGCAATAATAATACTATCATTGCTGTTGGCCAATGTAATTGCAAACTCTTTATTATGAAATGTGGAAGCTAGGATTACTGCCAAATATAGTCAGGGAACAACCAGAACCTGATTTTACTCTGATTGTAAGACAGGAGAGATTGCCAAATAATACAAATTCTTTGTACTGAAAGTTCTAAAAGTTTCTCATTTACACTTTCACCTAAACTATTAAAAAATATAACGTAAATAGTAACTCCATAGAGGAACTATCTGCAAATATATTTTATATTAAGTTTAATATTCCCAGCCAGGTTTAGAGCCCAGATGGGTTCTGCGCCTGCAGGTTATTGGCTTCATAACTTAGTGTGTTTATACTAAGAAGGGCACATTCATATTCTTGCAAGCATTAACTGTCATGATGATTTTACATCTTATGCTAAGAATACATTACTTTTTATGATTTTATCTCTAACATTGTATCCCTTTCTTTGTTTTCTTTTCTATTCTTCTTTCTCTTCTACCATTGGATGCAATGCACTGGCACTAGTGAACTACAGCCCTCCCTTGACAGGGCTCGAAGTGCTAGTACCAACTGCTTGAGACCAGATACTAGTTTGCATTCACCAGAACGAGAAAGGTATAAAACAGACTTTTTCATTCTATTCATGTGTCTTAGTGATTTCATTTTTTTTTCTTTCATGTCATTTAATATTTTTTTTATACCACTTATATCTTTGTGTCTTAGTGTGTAGTGTATAGTAATGATTTAACCATATCTTAAATGAAACAAGCCCTTATAGCTGTGGTGTGTGTTAGAAGTAATTTTTCAGGTTCAAGTGATGACTATATCTGTGTATACAGTATATTCTGACAAAATCTCTTTAAGGAAGACCTGTCACTCTTTGTACATTTCTGTGGTCAAGAAAAGTAATAAGAGTTTTCTAATTTAAAAAAAAGGAAGACATGTCAGATAATTTACCCCTCACACCAGTAATACTTGCTGGTAAAGGGTTAAAAGTCCTCCACATATCACATAAAATGATCTGCCTCTGAGGCACTGTAACTTAATTACAGCAATTTTTATGATATACAAATGAGTAGACGAGTCAATTTCTGAAAAGAAGAGTAATTTTTTTTGTCCAGGCTGCCAGTGAATCACACTTCCCTCTTTTGATTGACAACTCGATGCCTCCTTAAAGCTCTGTCTGAGTATACAGGAAGTCCTTTTCCTGTCCTCTTCCTATCCAGAATGCTGTCCATCCCACTGGACATGGGGAACTGCAGATCTTATCACCATTTAACCAATTGAGTAGAAATAAAAATGTGACCAGCACTCACTCACTGGCTCACTACTGTGCTTCGCAAGCATCTCTTATCACCATTTAACACACCAGTGACGAGCAGCGGTGGGAAGATCCAAAATAGACAAAAGGAGAAAAAGTTTGGGGAATGATTTTACTGGTGGGATACTTGCTCTGCAAGGTTCACTTTAATCCCTTAATAACCCAGGAAGAAAATGTACATCATGGTCGGCGGCTAATTCGTGCCCCGGACGTACATTTTTATCCTCAACTGCTGTAACCATTGACAACAGTGACAGCAGTGCGGTAGTCTTGCTGCATGCAACAGCCCAGCACCCGCGGTAACAGCTGGGATTGCAATAGTTTTTAAATAGGGTCAGTTCTGGTGCCAGTATCTAAATCATAGAACTTTTAAAACTCCTTTTTTTCATTAATAAATGCAAAACATTTCAACCCAAAAACACTACTAAGGACATAGAAGGACATTAAGCACAACATGTCACATAAAATGTGAAAATCACCTTGGTAAAAAAAAGCGTTATAAAGTTATTTTACTACTGTTTTGCACCAATTTTCCCTGAATTGCCCCGGGATTTTGGCGCACACGATTGGATTGTGGTGCATCGGTGCCAGCATGCATACAACGGAAATTGGGGGGGGGGGGTGGCCGTTGGAAAACCTGTCGGATTCGGAGAAACCGCCGTTTTTTTTAAAAAAAATGTGTGGCTTGATACGCGCTTACCTGCACCCGGCCTGGCTTGGTGAACTTCAGTGAACTCCGACGGAATTCAGCGCAGCACCGACACCTAGTGGACATCGGGGGAACTACCTTATAGTAGTATTAGTTATTTGCGCCAGAAGATGGTAAGATTAAGCGTTTTTTTTTTTTGTACAAGAGGTTTTAACTTTTTTAAATATATTAAAAAAAAAACATGATAAAACCTATATAAATTTTGAATCCCTGTGATTGTATCGACCCAAAGAATAAAGAAGACGTGTCATTTGGGGCACACAGTGAAAGACGTAAAAACCAAGCCCACAAGAAAATGGTGCAAATACATTTTTAATAAATTTTACTGTATTTGAAATTTTTCTCCCCCTTTCCAGTACACGGCATGGAATATTAAATACCATCACTATGGATTGCAATTTGTTATGCAGAGACAAGCCCTCACAAAGCTCTCTACATGGAAAAATTAAAAAAAATTATAGATTTTTGAAGGTGGGGAGTGAAAAATGAAATCGCAAAAATGAAAAGGGCCTGTTTGTTAATGGGTTAAGGTGAACATGAGCTGTGTCCTTAACGGGTTAAGTAAGAATTCTCCTCAAAGAGACTTTGCCAGTAAAGGCTGCCTTTGAAGGCGTGTGAAAACCTATAGCCATTGATGGTCCACCTGATGGGGAGGATTCTGGTAAATATGCTCTTACTTAATTTTAAGACCTAGTCACTAGCCTCACATTCAGCTAAACCAGTTCCCTACACTATACTGGCAAGATGAAAAGACATCGAAAAAGTGCTGTCTACAGTTGGGAATCTGTTCCTTATGGAATAGAAATACTGGTCTGGCTTTTATCCTGCATCATGTCATTAGGCTTCTGAAAAAGTCATGCTTGAAGTTAACGGGGGTGCCCATAAGTGGGGTAGCTAAGAAGCAAGTTTTCCTTGTTCCATCTGGGAAAATGTATATACATAGTTCCTAGATATCTCCCAGTGGAGCATCAATGGATGCAAGTCTGCACACCTAGTCAAACTAAGACTGGATTCACACTACCATTGGCCGCCGTACGTGTGCTGCACCGTACCGCTCCCGTAGGGCGCCGTGCGCCCATTGCCGTCAGTGGGGGACGTATATTGGCCATACATACGTCGGCCGTATATACGTCCCCCATGCGGCAGGGTGAATTTCTGAATTTACAGTGTGGTAGGATTCATGAATATATTGTTAACCACTTTGCTGACATGTCCCAATATTTACCTTTGTGTGCAGGAAACAAAGCTTCCCTTCATGACCTTTATTTTAGGTTTCTGTAACTTAGGCCACCTATGTCATCTCATTTATTTCCAAAGTATGAACAATAATTTCCTAATCTTCCATACTAGAGCAACATGGCCAGTTATAATATTGTATAATGCCACTGTTGTTTTTTCTCTGGCTCTGCTATACTTACAGTACATACATATTTTTTGACAAATATCCAGCTATCAGAAGAAGAATGAGAATGTTCCCCACAAATTAGTAGCTTACATCCCATGACATTCCTTTATTACAGCAGCATTCCTGAGGGTGGATGAACATGGTTATCTTTAAATGCTCATTTGCTAATATTTAGGTCCTCTGGTTCTTAATGTTTTTTAAAAAGGAACCTGTCATCAGAAATTGGCTTAATGAATTACTACCACTATGTTGTCAAGCAGCTGAGCAGCTTCTAGATCATATTGCTTTCAAGTCCTGGTATGGTGGCATCATCCATAAAATCAACTCTGAATTGAGATGTAAATTGGTTTTATGAAGTCAAGGAGGCGGGGAGTTTAACATTGAAGTCAAGCTTTCCCTGCCTCAGAATGCCCTCCTCACTGGAATTGATCATTGACCAGATCTCCTTAGGTCTGGCATATGATGTCAATCACAGGAGAGGAAGAGTTCAGAGGTGGAAAAAGCTTGACTTTAATGTTAAACTCACCACCTCCCTGACTTTATACAACCAATTAACATCTCACTTCAAAATTAATTAAGAAACATGACCTTGAAGCTGCTCAGCTGCTTCTTAATATGTTGGTAATAGATTAATAGGCCATTTTCTTATGACAGGTTCCTTTATAAACTCGAGGACCCCGAAAGGAGAAATAAACTTGTGGTGTTAATGGCACAGAGCAGTGTTTATTCTCTTGAACAGAGGACATAGCTATGTGATATAATGTAAGACATAGTCTAAAAGGGAATGGTTAGTTTAAATGGTAAGTTTGGTGTATTGGTAACAATGCTGGTGTATTTTACGTGCTAAAGAGCTTTCTTGGATGAAACATTAACGATCCTTAGGCCCAATTTACATTAAGATGTAAACCCATTTAAACAAAATTTAAAGCCTGCAATTCTCCTTCTCTTACTACTTGTTATATCCCTAACTTCCATTAGTTTAACTGCCTATTCATGTTTTTTTTTTCAATGGTCACTAAACTTTTAACAGACTTTGTAGAAATCAGTCGTACGTTGTAGGTATGTACTAAATTATAGTACATTATTAGATTAGCTTTTTTCATGTATTAGCAATTTTGCCCTCTTCAAGCTCTACCTTTAAATTTTATTTTCCCTGAGCCGGTGGGTGGAGACATGTTTTGTTCCTTATTAAAAAACGCATGAAAAGGACAGGAGATTTTACTCCTCAATTTCATTTCTCTTACTCATCATGGAGGGATTTTTAAGTAATGACCAGTAGTAAAATGAATGATGCATTTGGGTCACTATAACTGCATCATACTTTATCTGTATCTTTCCTTCTCTCCATCTCAACTCCAAATTTTCTTCAAATTGGATGTGGCACGCTAGATCTGTGTGCATGCACGAGTAGTTTTTATTTCATATTCTAATCTTGAAAATTAAATATGTGTAGTTTTCCTTTAAGACACCGGTCTTTTGAGAAAAGGAAGGAATTCAGACAGGAAGCAAAAGAGCACAATATATTATATATATATATATATTTAGCATAGCCTATATTTTAGCATTGATCACAGCTTTTTCTCTAGCACCATTTAAAGGGGTTAGCTGGCAATTTTTTTTTAAATAAATCTGAATATTGCATAGAAATATGAAATAACTCAAATATAACTTCCCAATCACATTACAGGGCTCATCAAGTCTTTGCTGGTCTCTATTTTCTGTGTCCCATCTTGACATGGAAATAAACAGAAATGCTCACTTGCAGCAGTCAACGCCTCAGTAATTGGCTTGGTGTGCATAGTCAGGTTTAGAAAGTTGAGACCAATGGGGAGCTGTAAAGCATTAGAACAGGGTATTTTTGTGGTGATACCTGAAATCATCTTTACTTCAGGAAACCCATAAAAAGTAATTATCCTTTAATAGTTATGTTTTCTTTTGCTTGTGTTTGTCATTTACGAAGAATCATCTGTTTATGTATGTTTTTTCAGTATTGTCATTGTTCTATTACCTAAAGGGGTTGTCCACTTTCAGCAAAATATTGATATGGTTTGTGAAATAAAAAGGTTATACAACTTTCCAATATAATTTCTGTATCCTGCTATAGCAAGCTTCTTTGTTTTCTTCCAGGGGAAAGAAATCTGTCCCTGGTCATGTGATGGACAGGCACCTGTGTATCCATCACATGACCATGGACAGATTTCTATCCACTAGAAGTAAACATAGAAGCTTTTTATAGAATGACAGCAAGCAGAGATATAGAAAACTATAAGGTATTGATACAGAAAGCATATTGAAAGTTGCATAACTTTTCCTTACACAAAACATATCAATTATTTGCTGAAAGTGAACAACCGCTTTAAGTAAAAGTCTCATATTACATTACGATCTGTACAATGTTTCCAAATTGTGATGCTTCTTTTACAATCAATAGTTGGAAAAGATTCTAGTTCAAAGAGAAAGGGAAACATCAAAAACATTTGTTCTTTGAAATACATTTTTCCGCTTTGTACAAGTGTGAAAGCAGCCTTATCGTTATAGGGGATCTCTGACTTAACCCCAGTGCTGCTTGAATGCAGTTATGTCTTCAAAATGAACCTATCACCAGAAATTAGCTGGTGTCATGTTCCAGTAGCTAATGCTATGCTGATTTTAAAAATGCCTTTGTCAGCATTCTGAATCGTTTCAGCAGTTTATAATAGTTTATTTTACATTACCTGGTTCCCTGCTAGCAGCATGTGGTGAGTCCCCGGGGACAGGGAAGCTGCAGCCTGTGTGTGCCTGTGTCAGTCCTCTTTCCTCCACACTCATGCAGCTCCTCTCCACACTTCCTGTCATGTACATTGAGCAGGCAGGGGAGGGGGATGGTTTGGAGTATGTCACGTGTGATCCCGCAACCCATGTCCCCGTCTCCTAGGCCATTCCCAGAATCCTTTATAACCCAGCCTCTCCCTGCACATCCTGCTGGATCTTTGTGCCTTGTGCCTTGGAGAAAGCTTTGTCTCTGATGCCCTGTGCTCGTGTTCTGAATTCCCATTGTGACCCCGATTCCGTTCCTGACTACGCTCCTGTGCTGCTTGTTCTGACCTCTGCCTGTCGCTGACTACGATTCTGCTCAACGTCTCTGTACCTTGCCTTGGCTGCCACCACGGACAAAGTCACGCCTGTGGAACGACCTGGTTGTACCACACCACAACAAGTCCAACCTGCTTTGCTGCGGGCCCTGGTGAAAACCGGGCACCACTTAGACTCTGGTCCCAGGTATCAGCTTATATCATCGTCCACGGTGGTCCAGCAGGTCCACTATCCCTGGTGCCTGACAGTTTAGAAGAAGAGTGTATGAGGAGACACGGGCACACACAGGCTGCAGCTGCTCCTCCCCCAAGATTCACCACATGGTCTTGGAAGGGAGACAGTTAATGTAAAATAAACTGCTGTAATGATTCCGAATGCTAACAAAGACATTTTTTAAATCAGCATAGCATAGGCTATTGGAACCTGACACCAGCTAAAAATGACATACCTGATCGCAGGTTCCCTTTAAGGGAATAAAATAAATTAGCATACCTACCCCTTTTCCACAGCTGTCTAGTGTTCAGGTCACTACTGGCCCATCACTGGCCTGAGCGGTGGAAAATCACTCTTCAGGCCAGTTAAAGGTTTTTTCTTTATCAGACACACTGGTACAGTCCAGGAGCAATGTGTTGAAGTTAAACATCCCCTTTTAGTATTTTTAGCATTGTATTATCAGTCATGTTTTCAGTAGCATATTCAAGTCTTTTGGAAATTTTCTTTGTTTTAAAGGGGATTTGCCTCTTATTTTATCATTTAATTTCTGCATGTACGTTGAATTGTAGTATATGCTTTTAATGTTTGTCATTTCAGTGCTTTACATGTAATGTCATTCTTCATTCCTGTTTCCTTCAATTATTATTATCATTATTTTTTTTGCTCTGGCTTTTCCTATTTTTTATCATTACATCTCAGGCAGCCCAGAAAAATGGAAAAATCTAGCAACCAGAAACCAAACAGTAAATGTGCTGTTTCTGAAGTAAAAAGGTATGAGGTTTTCGATGTGTTTCCAAATACCTTATAGAGTGCATTAATAAGAATACAACTCTGTTCCGGGCTTAACAAATAGAGGAAAATTAGGAAGATAGCACTTTTTCTTGGAGTGTTAGCCTCTTTGTTTTCACCCAATACGACTGTCAGATATAATAGTAAACAAGTCCTGGTTTACCTTTGACTAACATTTATGTTTGGTACAGTAAGAGTGGCGCAAAGAGGACCCATTACAGAGCACTATACCAATCTCAAAAATGTATCATTCTTCCTGTGAATGCACTTTAATAGAATAGAACCCTTGCAGCAGATCACCACTTATTGATGGCTGTCACTGGCAATTTCTTATTGAGGGATGCTTCCAACAAAAAGGCGTTAGCTAAGGTTGTCACTAAAAAGGGTCTATTTACAATTTTCAGGATTTCTTATGCTCTCATCCCTTTTTCCTGAGTTATCTATATTCATTTTTAAGGACATGAAGTACATGCAAAAATCTACAATTAAGATTGTAAATGGGGACAAAAGTGAGTTTTTTTTTTTTTATTTTCTTTATTCAAATTTTCCATAAATATTATAAAAAACATTAATCAAAAGCGAGGGATAGTTTTAACAATCACAATATATCAACACAGTGTTAATTATCAATAACCTTTTAGTGCATTTAAAATATGCTATGCGTCTCCAATAATCCACTATATATTATTAATATCTGAGCATCTCAATTATCAGAAATAACCATAACATTTTCACTTATACAGCTCACTTATAATCACCTTAAAGGGAACCTGTCACCAAGAGACCCATTTTCAGCACTCCCCCAGTCCCCACAGAGCATAGTACATACACTGCCAAAGTGTTTTTGTATAAAAAATAGGTTTTACAGAAAAAAAGATATGTTATATTGTACCTTTCATTAGCATCTGCTGTGTGACTAGGCAGTTGCCTATTGGGAGGAGCTGGAAAGGAGCAGTCCCCCCCCCACCCTTGGGAAACATGTGTCCTTTTCAAATATATGAATAACTCCCCACACTCGGGATTGACTGTAGAGGAGCAGGGGGTGTCAATAAGCCAAGTGATGGGTGTTTTCATATATTTGAAAAGGTCACATGTTTCCCAAGGGTGGGGGGGGGGACTGCTCCTTTCCAGCTCCTCCCAATAGGCAACTGCCTAGTCACACAGCAGATGCTAATGAAAGGTACAATATAACATATCTTTTTTTCTGTAAAACCTATTTTTTATACAAAAACACTTTGGCAGTGTATGTACTATGCTCTGTGGGGACTGGGGGAGTGCTAAAAATGGGTCTCCTGGTGACAGGTTCCCTTTAACTACAACAATAAATATTTGATATCATAGTACTATTCTTTATCCTCAGATTCCCTCTTACTTTTTCTTTCTTCCTAATCTATTCCTTTCCCTCCCTCCCCACCCCTCCCAGTCAGCGGGGAAAAAATAAATAAATACATTTAAAAATTTTTTTAAAAAATTATATAATTCCTCCTCACAGTTAGTTCTCTGTGACAAAAGTGAGTTTATAAATAGAGATTCTAAACTCTGAAACAAAACACTAATGTATAAAGGGAACAGAATAAACTTGTAGAATATACATGAAATACCGGTATCTAGGAAATTGCAGTACTTAAGGTGTCAGCGAATATTATTTTAAATATTATATCAAATTTAATGGCAATGGAGAGACTAGTGTTTTTGTTCCTGAAGTTAGTATAGGTTGTACATTTCAAAAGGCTATTCCCCAATAATTGTTCAACCGATTGTTACAGGCACATACTGTGTATAGGACGGCTGGCACACACATGTCCCTCCTATAAGTCCATAATGACCAACTCTTTAAATAGAACTACAAAAACACAAGGAAAATCAAGAGTATTCAGGTCCAACAAATCAATACTTTATTTGAGAAAGATCCAAAAACAAATACATAACACATATATTGCCATCTGGCACCCAGGACTATGTTAGAAAAGATATAAGTGCAACGTGCATGTAAACACTAATGGGTAAGAGGTATGAGATATTAATATGTTTACCCATGAGCGTTTACATGCAGTTTGCACTAACATACTCCTGGATTTCACATGGGCCAGATGATAATACAGGCTTTTTTTTAGAGTGCCATCCCTGATGTTTTAATTATGTATTTTTTATGGTATCTTTCTCAGATAAAGTATTGATTTATTGGACCTGAATACACCTGATTTTCTTTGTGGTTTTGTGTTTCCCCAATAATTGTGTTTTATATGTCAGTTTTATTGTAAAATGATTACTATATTTACTTAACATGTATGCATTGGTGCTACTAACTTTATGTTACATATTTTGTGATGACATAGCGTGTACACTTTATGTTTATACTTTATGCTATACAATTAAAACAAGCTTTACTGCCCACATAACAACCAGTGACAGATCAGCTATATTTGAAATATCTAATGCTCTGCTAAGTGGCTGGAATAGAAGAATCTACTGATATATGAGACCCACAATAACATGGAAAACATATGCAAATATAAATTGGATCTGCTACTTAAGATGCACCCTTGAGACCAGTCTAAATACATGAATTGACGCAAAAGATGTCTTTGTTAACCTTTTTTGTGTGTAACATTTTTCACAAGAAAGTCTCTGTATTTGTTAAATATTCCTGTTTTCCTTGCCCCAAGTTATTACCACAGGACACTGTTTATGTTTGTTCTGACATGTCACTAAATCAAAATCAAAGGCTAAGGAAGCTTTATTACGTAACTAAACTTTCAACAAAACTTTACAAATCAAAAATGCAGGTGATAATAGGAACCTTTGTAATGAATTCTTTTAAAGAAATATGTCCCTATGCCATTCTTTCCTCCCTGTCTTTCTTCCTTCTTTAAGCAGTTTTTGTAAATCAGCTTTATGTTCCTTACAACACTGACAGCTGAGAGATGAAGGAGCCTGATAAAGTGTCTATTGATTCACCTTTTCAGTACCTGGACAGTATAATCTACTAATAGAGCTGAATCATCAAGGGAAATATTATCTAGAGATAGAAAGAGTTAATCATTTGTCTCCTCAGGAGGCTCTCATATACACTGCTCATTAAAGAAAGGACTACAACAAGGCATAGAGAAGGTGCTTTACTTATTACTGTATATTACAAAGTTTACTGTTATCATCTGCTCAATTAATTTCTGAAATTAAAAAAACTGTCTAGAAAGTTTAGTTACTCTTTAAATTAAAACATCTGCAGTTGAAATCGAATCTGTACCGATCAAAAGAATAAAAGAAGCAAACAATAATTGTATTTCATACAGTGTACAAAACAATCAAAGGGTAACTTTTTTTGCCTGAAACCTTGTTTTTTGTTGTTTCTTTTATGTGTACCAACTACCCTACACTTACATCTAATATCTTACCTGAGGATAACTGTGACAGCCGTTTAGTATTTCTGTACAGGGGCTCCAGGAAAATGTGGTTTTATATTAAAAGCTAGAGTTGATAATATTGGGACCTGCTCTTCTTTTTTTGCATCTTTTTACCAAATCCTCTTTCATAGAACTGTTGTTTGCCTCCATTTACAAATTAAAGTCAACCTGTCACCAGTAACCTCATATTCGTTAAATACAGGTTGCAGAAGCCCATCACACCTGCAGTACAAATATGCCTTTCTGCCTTTTCTAAGCATTTGCATTACAATATAATTGTGTGTTATAACTTACCTTGCACCCTAAATGCACCTTGCTCCTTGCACATAATCCTCTGTGAAGTCCTAGGGGTTGGCTTTGGTTTGAATGCATTTAAAAAAACTCCTCAGCTCTTAGCCCCAACCTTTGTGCTGCTGTACAGCTCCTCCCTCCTGCTCCTTCACAGAGGACCCAGCCTGGTGAGATGACATCAGTGGGAGAGGGAGGAGCTGTATAGAAGCACAAAGATTGAGGCCAATAGCTGCAGGTGTGATGGGATTCTACGACCTGTCTTTAGTGAAAATGTGGTCCCTGGGGACAGGTTCCCTTTAAGAGCATTATTTACCATCAGTTAGACTTAGTTTTCACTTGGACAGATGTACAATGAATTGATGCACATTTTCTTTGCATATTTGTTTGTATCTAGATGTTTTCCCTAATCCACCACTAGGTTTGCTTTTGTTGCATGTGGATTTACAACAGAATTTACCCTTTGTATTTCAGTAAATGCAGCAGTAAAAGAGTTGAAATGGTACTATAACATGCTGTGGATATTTGTAATTTCATGTGGAAAATCTGCAGCTTCTACACAATTGGGTGTGCATTCAATTAACACACAAACTAAAGATTTGTGTCCATAGAAATAATCGAAACTGGCAAATGTTCCTGCCTGTGGATTTCATTATATTATTAAACATCTAGTTTAGGTTATACTAAAAGACTCTTGCAGTACGAAACCACAATTGTGATGTTAACAAGATTTTTATGCTTCCATAGTCTGTATATCTATCTTTAAGGTCTATCCATGGAGCCAAATTGCTTCTTTCTACCTGTTTTCTAACAATTTTTTTTAACTTTGCAGAAACCATCAAGTAGGAAGTCAGTCATCTATGGTGGACTCTTCATTTAGTCGGAGAGGAAGGCAGCTTCCACAGGTCCCCGTAAGAAGCAACAGTGTAGAACAAGGTAGACCATGTGACCAGCCACACTTGCAAATAGTGTTTTGTGTGTTTGTATGCTTAATGAGTATTGAATTGGTGTGGATTGGTGGTTTAATAATGTACTCACTGTGTTCTTTACCATCAAGTGTACATTTTCAAGTTTTTATGTTCCCCTAAGGCCACATTTTTTATTTCTGAATACTGTGCATTTTTCTTGTATTTTTTTAAATGACATTACTAACAAATATAATGCAAGTAATACTTTGCCACAACCAAACCATGAACTTGATACAGAAGCAAAACTTGTTTAACTAACTCTGCATACAGTATTATAATATTGTAGCCTCTAAACCTTGTGTAGGTTATTATGGAACATATTTGATATTTACATTGTACAATGATAATATTGTTATCGAATGAGACTTATAACAAGGATAGGGTTAAAGCAACATGTGTGTATAGTTCCTAAAACAATTCCTACGTAACATGGCTTTATAAAAGTGTAAATGTCAATAGAAAGGATGATTATTTTTGCAATATGTAGGTGAATGTTGATCACATACTTAATAAAGGGGACTCATAGGCTAATGATTTGCCAAAATTTTAATTTAGAGATGACTCTAAGCAAAGCCTGTAAATTATAAGGATTATACATTAAAATGTGTCTGACGTCATATTATAGCTGTCAAATATTGAATGTTAAAATAACCATTCTGCAAGATGTTAGTGGCTTCTACATTTACTGATTACTGGTGCCATGTCACCCATTCATTGCAGAAAAGTATTGTTTTATGTAAACATTGTACATATATATATATATATATAGAGAGAGAGAGAGAGAGAGAGAGAGAGAGAGAGAGAGAGAGAGAGAGAGATATGTGTGCATGTACCAGATTTCAACCAGGGTTGTAACCAAATAGATTTTAGGTTTCATAGAGCAAATATTTATTGGTTTACAAATATTGCCTGCTTGTATTTCAAATATGATACATCTCTTTTTATTTTATTGTCAGAAACTTTGGTACATCTCTGTTAGAATCTTAAGAGTTTAATCACTGGGTAATGGATAATGGTACTTTTATTGTGCTGATAATACTATGTTCTCTGTAAGGACAATTGTTACATTTATTGTAATTGTCAAGGTTTTCTTATTTGTGATACTGTGACCAAACCAATGTGTAACTTGCAATGTTTACTAATTGTACAACCTAGTGTGTGACTGGAGTTTATGTGGCCATGTTGCTTTGCCTTCTTCTGTCTGAGCACCATACCTGTTTAGATGTAAGCCACTATGTAAGAACTGGGTCTGCTCTCTGGCCCAATGTACCATGAATGAATTACATGATGGATTATTATTTTCAAAGGCTAGAATCTACATTTTCTAAAATTGTGAGATGGCTTCTTCAAAAGATATACACATATTAACCCAGAGGTATATCCAAATGCTGATGGAGAAGTTACTTCATCGATGGATAATGAGGAAAAAATAGAACTTACTGCGGCACAACCCAAGTGAATTGAGCTATATAGCTGGTTCGTAATGTTATTTATGTTGTATTTCCTCATTACGATCCAGCTATATAGCTCAATTCACTTGGGTTGTGCCGCAGTAAGTCCTATTTTGTTCTTTATTATCCATCGATGAAGTAACTTCACACCAGAGGGAACCCCACCGGCAAGGACAAGGCAGCACCCCATACATGCTTTTGACAGTGTTGTGCCTGCCCGCACAACCACAGAAGGTGAGCACAATACTTCATTTACCTATCAACACTTGGAATACCACATTTAATTGCACCAGGAAGCCCCAGTGTATTTTTCTATCTTCCACTCCAAAACCTATTAACCACAGTTAATTCAGTTTCCCAATATTTTAGAACCATCCAGCAGCTTGTGACACGAGTAATACCTGAATATTGCTTTGGGACCTCTACAATAATTTGAAAATTACAATTAGTTTTTTTTCAACATCCTAACATTTGCATACCGCAAATAGCAATGATGCGTTGCTTAGAGATCATTAGATGGTTTGTTCAGACCCATGGACCACTGATGGAAAATATTGTTTAGTGATGAGAAAGTACTCAGAAGGAAAGCTGGCATCTTCCCGCTGTGGAAAGCCTTTGCTTGAGCAATTTACTTGCAACTAATTAATTAAACTGATGGCTTGTTGACTTCCCAGATGTCAGTAGTGATGTGCTACCGAGCCTGAATTATTCTTTCCTCGTGAGATTTCTTGAAAGCACAAAATGAATTTTCCAATTAAATAAAGAGATTCCTGTACATTGTTTAACAATTGACATTGTTTTCTGGAAATTGCGCCACACATGTTACTGGACTGTGTCTGGTAGTACAGCTCAATCTCATTTAGCAGATGAGATGGAAGAAAGAATAGAGAAAAAGTATATTTTAAATGTATATATTCAGCTATTTTCATTCATAATTTAAGTGTTAATACAAGTTACAGCTGGTCTTTTCTGCTTGCTTTGTCTCTGTAAATTGTCAAGTGTTGCGTGCTAAGTGTTTAACTTTCCAAATACTAAAATTAAAATATTTGGCTGAAGCCCATCTGAAATCAGAAAAAGACCCTGTTCACACTTCTGTATATTGTGGATGAGATTGTGCAATCTAATCACATATTTCTGGATGTGTAAGCATGTCCATCATATATGGCATCGTACGCAAGTCCTGAGGTTTTCAGTGCAGGCAATTAGAATGTATCTTTTCTAGAGCAAGTCTGAAATAAAAGGAGGGATGTGACTGATTACTATGGGCAACACAATGACACTTTTATATTTGGACAGTTTTTTGCTTAAGTGTCTGTTCTCTTCTAAACATATAGTAAGAGCATATAGACATCCTGTATCCTGACTGTTACCAAAAACTGAAAGAAACTGTGCTTGGACGAACACTTAAGTGTATGAAATGCTACTTCTAACGCAACCAAAATTCTCTGGAAAAGCTTTGAGCTCACATTTCAGTTTTTATGATCAGTGTTATCCTTTTTAAATAGCAATACGCAAAGTATTATAAAATATAGATGCTTTCTTTGCCGCTTGTTTTCCTCCGATAAATATAGTGAGATAACAATCATTTCATGGCACAGCAGATGGACCACGTGGTCTTCTTACTGCCATCAATCCTGTACAATCTGTTTCTATACGTTAAACGTTTGATGCTTGCGTCGATAAACCGGGAATCGTTCTGTCGTCACATCTTTCATTATTATGTCTTATAGGCTGGTAAAGTCGTCTTCAATAATAGGGTGCTGAGACCAATATAACAATATATATATAGTGTGTGTGTGTGTATTTCATAGTCTGTACTATAGTTTTGTATAAAATGTGTAATACAACTTGGGGATGTAGTTTAGGAATATGTCATTGGGACTTTTACATTATATTTTACTGTTCTATAGTAGAGATTAATTCAACGGCTTAATCTTATAAAAACCCTCTTTACTTGACGTGCTAATCCATCCTCTGTGTATGTTTAATAACTTTATTAGTCTATGTGCAATAGCAGAATTATAGCTTGGAGATACAGTACTTGATAAGCAGTTGTTGTGATGTATGGTCCTCATTGTTCAGTAAACTGTTCAGTAAATGTTAAAAAATTGTCTGAATTGGTCCTGCCAAAATGCCAAAATTTCACATTCCTAATTAATTTCTCGATGTTCTGTAGCAATCATGCTTTAATTGTGTCGCATGTTTGCATAGTAAAAAAACGTGACTCATTACAAAATGTTTATTAACTGTTGTGTCATCTCATTAAAAGAATAAACTTTAATATGAAAATCATTGCAATAGATAAAAAGATGGCACAGTCCACTGAAGTTGTTGATACAAATATTAATTTGAGACATTATTTTATACTGTTTCTATTATTTTATTTCTACTTCTTATTATGTTTAAAAGGAAAACTACAACAGAATTGCATATACAGTATGGGCAATCACTCTTTCCACTATATAGTATGCCATACAAGATTCCAAAGAAATTACTATATTGGAAATAGAAAGAGACAACATAACATTTCATTGTTGTTTTACAACTCCTGAGTGTAAATCACTTTGCTTTATATAAATTTGGTATGAGGACTGAATCCACCTTATATGCTCAAATTATCCAATTATGTTTTGTGTAATGTGCACTTGGGTGACACAAAGGACACAGGCAGCAGTAACATCGCTGCCTACGTACAGTGATCAGCGCTGTGTGCGTCTGTAGTCCGACTC
Organism: Engystomops pustulosus; assembly: GCF_040894005.1. NCBI lineage: Eukaryota > Metazoa > Chordata > Amphibia > Anura > Leptodactylidae > Engystomops > Engystomops pustulosus. The sequence continues at coordinate 131,506,259 of NC_092413.1, read as the reverse complement.
CCCCACTATTGAGAGAGCTGGACTGCAGCTGGGGCCCCATCTTGTGGCCAGACCAGGGACTGAATTCAAATTCCTGTGGATTTCTGGTCATTGGAGAAAAAATTTATCATGGGAAGTGCCTCAGATCTAAAATACTTTTAACAGTTGAATTGAATTTAAGTTTTATTTATGCACATTTATTTTTGTAGATATTTATATCCCATAATAAATAATTTATTAGTAAGTTGTTAATTATACTGTTGTAATACATTTTAGTTGCCCCCTACAACCAGTCACAGTAGTACTTTACCTATTTCAGAGCAGTATAACATGAAAGCTGAGCTCTGGTTTGACAATTTTGAGGCCGATTTTATATCATTGTAGAATACATATTCAGCTTTGAAGTGTTGTATGTTGACTTTAAGTTTATTATCAAACCTTAAGCTCACTTAGGTGATTTCTCTGAATTTCATACTTCATATTTATGTAATCCTTGTTGTAGTTTCCTTTTATTCCACATTTTGTGTTAAAAAATTCATATTACTTTGTTTTTTTTAGAGCATATTGTATTGTGTTTCTCATTTGTCGTCTGTATCTCTGATTTGTCTAATGTATACTCTGCTGATTTCTTTCTTTTGTTTTTCATCATACTATGCATTATATAATTGAAGAACGAGAGAGTTATAGCTCCTCTTCAACAGGTAATTATGAATCACTATTGAATATCTTCGAATCAGTGTCATATAGAAAATATTTCACAAACCTAATAAGTCCATTTGTTTTAAAGTGGGACTATACTCACACTATATCAAGTGGTAGTAGGTTAAGTTACACTCTATTTTAGTTTCTTCTATAAACGGGTATTCATTAATGATGATGAGCTCTAATTGGGGCATCTGGTTAGAAGAGAACACTGTCGTTATTTGCCTCAAAAAACTGTTTATCAAGGGTTTTGGATATCTTTAAAGAGAACCCGTCAGGCAAAATAACCCCACAAACTAAATATATTTTCATAAACTGCCATTAGAAAGCATTGCCTCTATCCCTTCATTGTCCTTCTACATGCCTGTAAACCTAAGCAATGAGGTCCTAAAGCTGTATGCAAATGACCTGTGAAATGTCCAATGAGTCATTATCATATTCAAGCTGCCGAGCTTATTCAGTGGGAGGGATCAGGCACAGCCACACTCCCAGTGCTTGACTGACAGCCTGTATAATGATGTGAGGTATAATGGTGTAATGGCTCCTACAATAGCTCCAGGCAGCCATGTTATAGCAGAACATGTCAGGTACTTGTGTAGCTGATGTCTGTGTCTCTCACATGTTATAGCAGAACATGTCAGGTACTTGTGTAGCTGATGTCTGTGTCTCTTACATGTGTATTAGGATGAAGAGCATGTCAGCAGATAAAGCACAGACACTAGCAATGCTTTACTGTACATTACACACAGACATGAGCAGGAGGAGGGGAGGGGTAACAGGGGTGACATCACTGCCTCTGACCATGTGACAAGCCCTAGATAAAGGCTGTGATGGAATCCTTGTGAGCTGCTCCAACAGGTAGTGGTGACAGAAATAGTGACAGAGACCTGATGACAGGTGTCCTTTAAGTAGCACATCAATGTGAAAAAGGACATAATTTTCTAGAAAAAGGCAGCAAGGCCTTAGTTGCACAAGAAAGCTTTGGCACATTGATCTGGCATAAACTTGCATAAAACACTGTAAACACTTGCGACCATTAAGGAGCACCACATGTTTTGCATCATTCACATGCAAAACGCATGGTGTTTGTTTCTTATTGCAAGCATTTGAGCATTCAGATCCCTTAAAATTTTTCACTCTTTGTTTCATTGCAGCCATTTGGTAAGATCAAATAAAGTCAATTTTTTACTCCTATATGCACATTTTGCACCCCATCTTGAGAACACCCCACCCCCAGAAATGTAGATATTTCTCCAATACTTTGTTAGTTTAGCTGGACGGCCAGGTAAAGGAACAGTTGTGGTCATCCTAAATGTCTTATTTATTAATGTCCCGTATTTATTACGGAGGCCACTGTGCTCTTAGGAACCTTGAGTGCTGCAGAATTTATTTTGTGACCTTGGCTAGATGTGTGCCTTGCCACAATTCTGTCTCTGAACTCCTTGAACAATTCCTTAGACCTCATGATTAACAAGTGCTTTGCCATCCACTGTGAGGTCTTATATGGACAGGTGTGTACCTTTCTCAATGAAGTCCAATCATTTTATTTAAACACAGCTGGACTTCAATAAATGAGTTAAACCATCTTAAGGAGGATCAGAAGGAAATGGACAGCATTTGAGTTAAATATGAGTGTCAATGCAAAGACTATGCAATATTTCAATTTTTTTTTTAATAAATTGGCAGAATTATCTTTATTCTGTTATTTTTCTGTCAAGATGGGGTGCAGAGTGTATATTAATGAACAAAGAAAATAATTTTTTTTGATCTTACCAATTGACTGCAATGAAACAAAGAGTGAAAAATTTAAATTGATCTGAATACTTTCCGTACCTACTGTAAATGCATATAAAATTATTGATACAAACTTCTCCCCACTGTGGCTGAATTGCGTTTCTATAGACAATTCAAAAGCAGAGTGTGAATGCGGCCTCAGTGCTTATATGGTAACTACCTGGCAGGTGCTGCTTTTCAAATACCCTTCATAGACTGATCATCAGAAAGTGTGATCACCTCTGTAAAACAGGGGGTTTGGCAGTTTGATAGTCTGGTATATTTCAGTGTAAGTTAACAGATTTTTTTAGAGATGAAATATCTCTGCTATAATCACAAAGAAGCAAGCGGTGCCGCCCAGCAATCTGTGAAAGGTTATTGGTACTGCATTTAACATTTCACTAATTAATCAAGTAATGAAGTGAAACACATTAAAGACAGTTGACAATCTTTTAAGAAGTATACACCCCAGAAAGTTCTCCACAAAGTTAGGCAATGTGCAATACTCATAAAAAAATATATTAAAAAAACCTAAGAGCTGTGCCTGAAATTATAGAGGGCCCCAGTACCTTCCGAAAAATGTGAGAGATAGAAAATGATCACATGATCACAGCAAGTTATTTTTGCTGAAGTTTATACCAACATGGCTTTAGAATTTCAGCTACATTTTGGTAAAAGGGGTTTCCAACAAAACCAGTTAGGTCCTATCCATCAGAAAGGGCCTAACTTGCTGATCGGTGGGGGTCTCAGTGTTGGGACACCCACAGATCACGAAAATGGGGGTCCGATGGGGTCCGATGTACATCAGTCGAACCCCTTGTTGTTCCCCAATGTGACCGGAGCATCAGAGATGAACAGGACAGTCCCACCATGTGCAAACAGTTGCTCCAGTCATCTTGGGGAGTGACGAGGGGTCCCATTAGAGTACATCAGAAAACCCCTTTAAGCTTTCAATAGCTTTCAATGATGTGATCAATTTTCGTTTTTGCATTTACATTTTTTCAAAGGGTATGACAGAGAGAGAGATCTGTTGTGTTTCATTGTTCATCTGCATTTTTATTTGCCCCATTTTAAGATAAGATTTTTTTTACCATGTTCTGTCACCTAAGTGATGATGTCCCATTCATTGCACAGCAGTGAATATTGCGGCAAAAGATTGGTGAAGATGACTGCACAATGAAGGGGATGTTATCACCACAAGTGCTGCCCCATCAGGGGTATTCTGCAAGACCAGAAAAGCCCTTTAAAATAGAAAGCCCTTAAATAGACTTGTGTACATTGCTATCAGCTTCGGAGTACAGAGATGGGATTTAAAACCATAAATTTCCAAGTGGCTGAATTATAGGAACAGAATGTTTAGACACTACTACAAACTGCATAAAGTAGTCATCTGTATAGAGAAGTATGGGTGAATGTTTTAAAAGCTTGCCTTGGGGTCCATCTCTGACAGCAGTAGCTATTTGCCATTTTATAAGTACATTTAAAGCAAAGCAGAAAAATTCAGATTTGCTTTGGTACATGAAAAATGGCAGATTTGTATTGAATTCACAAACATATCTATTACAAGTACTTTTAGATAATTAAAAGTTACAACTCTTAGGCTACCTTAGACCATAAATAACAAGGTAATGTGCAGACTGGCCGTCTGGCAGGTGCATGGTGCATTGAGACACAGCAGTCTCCATGATCATGCATAATAGAATGCATAAATTTAGTAGACTATGGGGGGATTTATCACTCGGCACTGCTCTCTCCCACTACCTACAGGACCTGCGGTGAGGTCAGAATCATGTGACTGATCACATGCTTCTTACATCACCACATACTGCTGAGAATGGGGACATGCTGTGCTGGGACAGGGTAAGAAGAAGAAGCGAAGAAAGAAGAGAGGGAAAAGGCGGAGTCTGTGTGCGCAGAGTAGTTCCCAGAGTGTTCCTTATATGTGTATAACTGATCGGTGTGTATAAATGTATGGATGAAGCAGAGCTGTGTGTGTAAATCTATGGATGTAGCAGAGCTTTGTGTGTAACTGTATAGATGAAGTAGAGCTGTGTGTGTCACTGTATGGATGAAGCAGAGCTGTGTGTGTAACTATGGATGAAGCAGAGCTGTGTGTGTAAATGTATGTATGAACCAGAGCCGTGTGTGTAACTGTATGGATGAAGCAGAGCTGTGTGTATAACTTTATGGATGAAGCAGAGCTGTGTGTGTGAATGTAAGGATGAAGCAGAGCTGTGTTTGTAAAGGTATGGATGAAGCAGAGCTGTGTGTAAAGGTATGGATGAAGCAGAGCTGTGTGTGTAAATGTATGGATAAAGCAGAGCTGTGTTTGTAAATGTTTGGATGGAGCAGAGCTGTGTGTGTAAATGTAAGGATGGAGCAGATCTGTGTGTGCTGTGCTTTAGTGCGACCAACAGGGATATTTTAATTGGTGTAAAATATATTTTTCCTATTTTGGAAGCCTAAATCTGGGGTGTGTCCTATAGTAAGAAGCATCTTATAGTCGGAAAAATAACATGTTAATAACCGTCCCAGTGTGTTTTTTTCATTTAGTTATAATCTTAAAACATGTTTTCTTATAAAAACCCATTTACATGGCATGTGGAGCATGTACAAATGGTGTTCAAGTATAGATCTGTGTAATTTTGCCTGCAGTGAGCAAATACTCTTTTGATAGCTTATCAGATCTTTTAGGCTGTCATGAAAATCATTAGTTGTCTGCAGCACATCATTTCAAGGAAATAGTAATTTTGTTCTACTATAATTCACTCAAAAAAGTAACAATATATTTGAAACCAATTCAACATTCCCGGTTGGTCACACACAAGCACAGCACAAACAGCACATCTACATCTATGCACTCACACATAGCTCTGCTAGAAACATTCAGCACTGCTACATCCATTCACACACACATGCTTCTTCTTTATAACTACTCTCGGCCACAACGTCTATTTTTGATTTGTCTGGTCTTATCCCACTGTAGAATGAAAGGCCTTAACGTGGTAGTCCCACAGGACAAGATTCTTAAATATACTCAGGAGAACAAAATAACACATTCTCTAATTCACTATTATTAACAAAACAACTAAACAATAAAAAATTACAACCTGTCTCAATAAATCCTGATGTACACATTTTCGGTGGCCATTGGGTCCGACCCTGAATTTTCTGAGGGTCTCGAGGACATACTGTTCTCCTGTCTGATGCTGCACTGAGAAATGAATATATACAGGCTGTCCCCGGGATACATACAAGATAGGGTCCGTAGGTTTGTTCTTAAGTTGAATTTGTATTTAAGTATATTTTATAATTGTAGTTCCAGACAATTTTTTTTTTGCCCCTGTGACAATTGGAGTTTCAAAGAATAAGGTTTTGCACTGTATACTTCCTTATATACGTACTTGAAAGGAGCCTAAAAGTGGCCTACAAATGTAATCTCCACAGCAAGTTATGTTCCTTCCCTGACCCACCCCCATGAACTTTTGCCTAGCTAAACCAGTTCCCTACTGTGTTCTGATGAGATGCACCAACATTGACACAGCGCTGTTCTCAGTTGGGTGTCTATTCCTATTGGAAGATGATTAGTATTTTCCTTATTAAGTGTTCAAACCAGTTTTATTATTTGTATGTCTAGAAGGTGTGCCTTCTCTTACAGCTATGAGCTGCTGCTGCTACTACTGCCTTGCTAAGCGCTCTTTACCACTATTCTCTCTCTCTATGTATATTCTAGCCTTGTAATCTGTGTCTGATGAAGGACCCATCGTCTTCTGAAACGTTACATAACTGAATTAATGGATTGCTATACTACTATCAGTGAAAAAACTTATACTGATTATTGCACTTAAGGGAGTTGCAATTTTCATTAAAAATCTACTGAATGGGCATGGAACCCTAGTTTTTTAAAAATAAAATAAAGAAAGGCCAACATGCCCCAGCATAATGGACATGGTGATGTTACACTGCATTCATTGTAAATCTGTGCATTTGCATTGCCCATTGTTGGCAAAATAATATTTAGCTAGCTACATGTAAAGTGGCACTGTAAAATGGCTTGAATATACATGGAGCATGTCATACAGCTAATCAATGGCATACTGTAAATCTGTGACAAATGTTCTCCAAGTGAACATGGCCTTGTGGAGGTATTTGTGAGAATTTGTGCAGTGAAATTGTGGGTTCATAGGCAGATTTACATATAGAAAACGTATATATATATATTTTTTTTTTTTATAAAGCAAAATATAAACCTAAAATAAAGCAGGTTTTACAAAGCCCTTTTTACTAGACACAAACCCTTTAATATGTTTTGAGTACAGGAGTGAATAGGGTGAATTGCAACCTAATTCATAATTATGATGCTTTCCTTCTGGGTCACTGATCAGCGTTTAGTCTTCGAAATACAGACAGTCCCATACTTGGCTTTTAAAAGACCATCTCAGACACAGGCTCTTCCTGCCAGCAATCCTCAATGTGCAGAGACTTACTCTACAAGCTAAAGACAAGATAAGGTCTTTATACTAGGGGAGGGGGAGGCATAGCATAGATGACTGTATGTGTTATAGAGCTGTAGTTTGACATGTTTTTTAATCCATCTCATGACTTTGATCTCATCTCTCTTTTTCTATGTGTCAGATATTTGTAGACTGTTCAAAAGCTACATTAAAGTGTAGATGAACCCTGATAATCTTAGGACATTGTCAGCACACAGTATCTTATAGCACAGAGGAATCATGATGTTTCTGCTCAGAGAATGACTGGGTGATTGGATAAAAAATAGCAATAAAACAGAGTAAAATTGTAAAGTAGGGGGGTTAAAATGATGTTTATTGTGTAAACATCACTAGAGGATTAAAATCTGAGAACTTTCTTTCATGGGTAAACCTCTTTGACATCCTTACTGTCCTCTGATTGCTGTGGTTTTAAGTATTAAGTGCAGGTACAGCACAGCAGTCAGTGGTAACTGCAGCTCAGTTACCACTGTGCTAATCACATACATGTGATTAGCACCCTGATCACTTGTGATATGATTGAAATACACTCATTGATTTCAAGGTTTTATGTTATTGTTCATTTCCACCACTTCTGTTATGTTTTAATTATTATCGTTTTAGTAAAAACAGATAATTTTATTATATATATATATATATATAATTTGCCAGTGAAAGAAAGTTCTCAAATTTGAATCCCCTCAGTGATGGTCAGTGGAAAGTGTAGACATTTCATGATTCCTCTGTGCTGTGAGATGCTGTGTGCTGACAATGTGCTTAGAGTATCAGGGTACAGGTTAATCTACACTTTTATTTAGCTTCTAAACATTGTACTAGTATCTGACACATAGAAAAAGAGAGATGAGAGATGATAAGATCATTAAAATGGATATAAAACACCATGACACTCTCAGCTCTGCTAACTCACCTATAACACACACAGAGTTTGCGTTTGCTCTGTTATATGGGAGGATGTAAGTACGTAATGTTCATTTTATATCAAACTACAACCAAAATCCACAAATTCAGACGATCATTGTAGCTTCTCTCCAGGAAGAATGGTGGGTCCAGCAGGATGACCTCCAAAGACAATGCAGTTCTGTCAACACCTTCTCACTTTTCCCGCACTTTCAAACAGCCAATGAAGTGTCGCTTTAGAATATCTCCTAAGTTGCTTGAGACTACAGTTGATTTGGTCCTGTTTGGTAAAATTGGGACGATGGCTTGAGTGCCCACAGAAAGGGCTCTGAGTGCCACCTCTGGCACCCATGCCATAGGTTCGCTGCCACTGACCTAGGCCATGCGCTACACAGAGAAGACCTGGTGTAGAGCAGAGGGATTTGGGTTACTAGAGCACTGGGCTGACTTTTCATTGGGGTACAAGCTGTTTTCTGTAGATAACTTGCACCTAAATGAAAAGGGGGCTGCTGTGCTAGGGGGAGAAGATCCTAGCAGCTGTGGCTGAGTATCTAAACTAAGATTGGGGGAGGAGGAAATGAAGAAACTAAAGGGGTAGAAAGGTCAGAGAGGTGGCAAGTTAAGTTGGTGGGTGGTAAAGTGGGCAGTGAATGGGGGAGTAAGGCAGTGGATAAGGAGATCCACAAGTTACTAAAAAATTGTGAGGATATATGTGCCAGTAAAATTATTATAAATCAAATTAATAACTGTGGAAAATTAAAGTGTATGTTCACAAATGCCAGAAGTATAACAAGCAAAGTGGGTGAGCTTGAAACCCTGGTATTAGAGGAACCGTTAGATATAAGTATTGTAGCGGAGACATGGCTAGATGAATCACATGATTAGGGTTTTAATATTCAAGGTTTCACACTCTTTTGGAAAGACAGGGCAAATAGGGGAGGAGGTGGTGTATGGCTGTATGTCAGAAGAAACTTAAAAGTGATTGTGAATGTGTGGTGGTTATGTGTGGTGGAATGTGTGAGTGGTCAATGAAGAGTGTGAGGGGGTTGAGACTTTGTGGATTGAGATTCAAAGCCAGGAGAGCTTTGATAAAATTATTTTGTTGTAATTTATTGACCCCCCCCAATATCTCTCAGGAAATAGAGGGTCACATATATTAACAGATGGAGCTGGCTGCACAGTAGTAGACAGTTGTGATTATGGGAGACATTAACATTCCAAATATAAATTGGGGTCATGGTTCTTCCTCTTTATCTGTGAAGGGGAGACATTTTATCAAATTTCTGCAGAATAATTGTATGGTGCAGCGTGTAGAAGATCCAAGAGTTGATGCTATCTATGTTGGACCTTGTGATTTCCAACAATAGAGGAAATTGTCCAAAATGTCGCTGTCCGGGAAACCCTTGGACAATCATAACATAATTATTTTTCTCTTAAACTTCAAATATCAAAATCATGTGGGAAAATAAAAAAAAAAAACATTAAATTTTCAAAAAATATAAATCTGACGGGTCACCTGAAGCATTCAAAAATTACAAGATGCTTACTAAGTTGTGTAAGAAGGAAATAAAATCAGGCAAATTACAAAATGAAAGACAGGTGGCCAAAGATAGCAAAACAAATCCTAAGAAATTTTTAAGTATATCAATGCAAACTAAAATGGGTCAGCAGGTGGGACCCCTATATAATGAAAATGGGCCTTTTGTGACTGGAGACCAAGAGAAGGAGGAGATACTAAATGGGTTTTTTAGCTCAGTTTATAGAAAGAACATCTGGAGTGGATGGTGCCAGTGTGGGTGATGAGTCCTGTAATTTAATAGACTAGTTGAATGTAGACATGATCCCTTCTAAGCTCAATAAAATAAACTTTACAAGGCTCCTGGACCAGATGGGTTACACCCCAGAGTTCTTAAAGAACTCTTTTCTGTTATTGATGTGCAGCTGTCTAAAATCTTCAGAGATTCCTTAATGACTGGTACGGTGCCAAGTGACTGATGCAAGGCGAATGTGGTGGCAATATTTAAAAAGGGCTCTAGAACAATTACAGGTGACTATTAAGTGATAGCCAGCTTGGGTTTGCTAAGGATATAAGTTGTCAAACTAACCTGACCTGCTTCTATGAAGAGGTGAGCAGATGCCTGGATGGAGGAGCTGCTGTGGATATTGTGCTCATGAACTTTGCAAAGGCATTTGAGACTGTCCTTCATAGACTCCAGATAGGTAAAATAAAGTCTATTGTTTTGGAAAGATTCATTTGCAATTGGATCGAAAACTGACTGAAGAATCATATCCAGGGAGTTGTGGTCAATAATTCCTACTCAGAATGGTCACAAATTATAAGTGGTGTACCTCAGGGCTCTGTCCTTGGCCCCCTACTATTTAATTTATTTATTAATGATAGATAGGTAGGAATCACTGTGTTCATTTTTGCAGATGACACCAAGCTGTGTAGTGTAATACAGTCTATAGAGGATGTTCAAAGGCTTCACGGTGAGTTGGAGTGTTTGGTCATCCACTTGGAACATGAGGTTCAATGTGGATAAATGTAAGGTTATACATCTAGGGGCCAATAATACACAGGCAACATGTATCCTTAGGGGAGTTAATATGGAAGAGTCTCTCATTGAGAAGGACCTGGTTATACAAGTAGATTATAACGAAAGCGCGGTTCGCGGGGCCCTTAGTAAATAAGCCCCATTGTGTTATTATTGATGTACACACAATAGACTACTGATATAGTTTATACAGTTTATACTAAGGTTGGGTAACCTTTTCAATGTCCCATAAGACTCTTATTCTAGACTGATAGACATTTATTTATATTTCTGCCTGTTGGCATATTTGGCTAGTGTTTATGGAACAGGGAAGTGACATTTTTGTGGCTTTCACATCATTGCCATACAATGGTCATTCTGAAGGTGTGCAATGGTGGTGAGGGGCTGGTACAGCTGCAGGTGAGTACATTCAAAGGTGGCCTGAATCTTATGTCATTCCTAAATAACCCATTTAAAAATGACTTGTCTCCTCTGTTTTACGAAGGTCTTGTCTTCATCATGAAATAGTGGCTATGGGATATCTCTTTTAAAAGCTTTATAATGTCTCTTTGTTTTTCAAATAATAAATGTAATATTAACAGTCGGAAGTTTCCCCGCATAGTCTGACCATGAGAGCACTTGATTTACAATTTATTCACAAATTTCTTGAAGGAATATATTTGTCAGCACAAAATACCTGTCACGGGTTCCCCTGCGACCCATGTCTCGGCTCACAGGTGCACCCGTGTGCCTCTCCATAATGGTGGATAGTGCAATTGCACTGTGGATGTGAGAATCTGATCAAATAAAGATTGAAGTTGCATTGGAATCTGTAATCTTTAAATATCACCTCTCCCGGCTCCAGTGGCGTCTCCTGTGGCGCGCCGTCTCGGTGAGATTTAAAGGCCCAGCACAACGCTAATTGGTGCTGTTGGCCATCTGTCCGAATAAATGGACTGCATCTTCCTCTGCCCCCTGCCGGATCTTTGTGGTTTATGCCTTAGTGAAAAGCTTGTTCCTATGCCCTGAGATTATTTGGTGAATTCCCGTTGTGACCCCTGTTCCGTCCCTGACTTTGGTACTTTGCTGTCTGCCTTGACCTTTTGCCTTGTTCCTGACCTTGATCCTGTGCTGCCTGTCCCCGACGACGATTCTGCCTCACGACTCTGTACCTCGCCTTGGCCACCACCGTGGACAAAGTCGTGTCCTTGGAGCTACCTTGTGGTACCAAGCAGCGGTAAGTCCAACCCGCTTTTCAGCGGGCTCTGGGGAAAACCGGGGTGCCTCTCAGACTCCACTCCCAGGTGTCGGATTACGTCATCGTCCACGGTGGTTTGGTGGGTCCACTACCCTTGAATCCTGACAGTATCCCAGTAAACCATCACCTTATGCAGCAAATAATCTATTTTCCATCTATGTCGTTCTGGTTGGGCAGCATTACTCCAGGGAGAAAAAACTTAACTTTTAATCCATATGGTAACAAGAATTATAAAATCATGGGGTCTTGGAGCTAAGCACTAAACGTCAAACTTCCCCTACCTGCTTTCAGATAGATAACTTATGCCTTCATCCTTGATTTTGATGCGTGCATGATACATCGGCATATATCCCGGCCTGATTTAGTTGAACAAGGTGCACTCTTATTACTGATCTTTATAGCGAGAGCAGTGCATCAGCCACCTATCAGCACCATCAGAAAAGCTGAGCATTATTTCTCCAAAAGCAACGACCCCCTGGCCAATTACAGGCATGGCTAGTAGGAAGGGTTGCAGCTGAAACACTTACCTGAACCACAGCGGGAGACACACCGAAACCACAAGCCCAAACCTAAAGTTCGGGTCCACTGATTTCTATTTATGATGCTTTTTAACATAGGGGTTAAAAGTAGATAGTTTTTTTCTCCCTGGATCAATGCTGGCCAAAAATAAGGTTATTAGTAATAGTTAAAATGGTGCGTGTAGAAATTTAATTATAACTTTTATTTAATATTCTAATAAAAACGATAAAAAAGGGAGTTATAAAAGTATCTTGCGTTTTTCATGCGCTGTTTATTTTAATTTCTACACTGACCATTTTATTATTTGCTAATAACCGTCATATTGGTGAAGTGAGTGAGGACTACTCCACCCGACACTCTGTACTTTGTGGCCAAATATAAGTACATAACGATGGAAAGTGCATTATATGGTCTTACTGGGAAAATCTATGCAGACAGGTTCCCTTTGAGTTCTGATGTAAATCTGCTTTTTTCAGGCTTCTGCTGCTATAAGCAAATGTGTATGGAGCTATCTGGGCTTTAAAATGTATCACTCTATTTATTGGTGTGCTGATTTTCATGTTTTAAAAAAAGTACATCCATACATTTTAGCCACATGATTTCTTTTGACAACTTTACAATACGCTATAGTGTGAAATGTTGACTACTTGGGCTTTCATGCTTTACTACCGTGTTTCCCCAAAAATAAGGCAGTGTATTCTTCCACACCCAAGTATTCACATTTATTAATATACTGTAGTCATGCCATTACCGGTACACACATTAGGATAACTATCTGAATAAAGTCTTGTGACTCCATTTACATGAACAACAATCTATGGCACATTAATGATCCTGATATTTATGAACATAAAGCAACATTTTTTATTTAAAGACAGACATGTCAACAACTTTCCGGACATCCTTATAACTCTCCAAACTCCATTTCTATTGCAATCATTGGCAACACTCTCTCATGTTTAGCAATAGCACTTTCCTTACACTTTCCTTAAAACATTTGCAACGAGGCTGTCAGTGATTTTATCCTGTGAATTCTTCATATGCAATATCTACATGTTCTACTTGGGGACATAGGGGAGGCTGTTGCAGTAACTACCGCTAGATCTTTCAGGGGAGGCCTTATATTTCTAAGCTTGCAAAAAATTGCACTAGGTCTTATTTTCAGTGGGTGAACAGGGTACTTATCTCTTGTCACTTTAGACTTTGTCTATTTAACCCATTAAGAAGGATGAACACAGGCTTCAACCTGTTGTATAATACTCTTATAAATGTCAGTGTTCTGTGCATTGCTTGTAGTTTCAGCGCAGCTTCTCCTCCATCATCTGTTGTTTTGTACACTACGCAGGATTTCCAATAGAGTAGCCCCATGTTGTTTTAAAGGAAACCTACCACTTGTAGTGGCAGGTTTCTGATGGAAATACCGGGCACCAGCTCAGGGTGAGCTGGTGCCGGAGCTTATTTTCGTTAGTGTTTTAAACCGCGGTATCGCGGTTTAAAACACTTTTTAAACTTTATAGCCGGCGCAGGCAGGTACGCGCTCGGCGCTTATCATGCGCGCGGCTCTCCTTCACTTCCTATGTAGCCGCGCGCATGGTAAGCGCCGAGCGCGTACCTGCCTGCGCCGGCTATAAAGTTTTAAAAGTGTTTTAAACCGCGATACCGCGGTTTAAAACACTAACGAAAATAAGCTCCGGCACCAGCTCACCCTGAGCTGGTGCCCGGTATTTCCATCAGAAACCTGCCACTACAAGTGGTAGGTTTCCTTTAAGGATGGCTAGGGAACAATTTCCTAGACTTTGCATTCATGTGTAGTTATCAACAAGTCCAGTAACAAATGATACTTTCCCCCCACTATTTTACCCATTAAATGTGTTAGCAGTAGAGCATATGTTTAGCACAATATTTTCTCTCCACAGTAAAAAAAGTTGCTGTTTTTTGTTTAGCTACTGAGCACAAAAAAAATATAAAGATGAACTCCAGAATGATACTAAAATAAACTACAAATCGTTCTACTAAAAACAAGTTCAAACATGCCCATATAGGTTGGAAAAATAAAATTAATTTGAGTCTTGAGATATGATGACATGAAAACATATTTTTTTGTGAAGTGTTTTATCATGCAAAAGTAAAAAAGTAAATTAAAAAAAACATACAAATTTGGTCTTTCCAGAATTATAAAGACCTAGGAGATTAAAAATCATCATGTTATTAATACTAAATGGTGAGTGTTATAAATTATAAATTCCTTGTACTTCAAAATGTTGTTGAAAAATTCTGCTCAGCCAACAAAAACAAGCCTTGTATGGCTATGATGATAACTTAAAAAGCTAAGAAATTAAAAGATTAACTGAGGATTTTTTTCTGTTTCATATGTTTGTTCTATTATAAGGGGTTGCATGCTGGGCCTAGCCTTTGGCTTTTAGGTTGCCACAAACAGTCATTTTTTTATTTAGTCCTTACCACACTTGTATGTTTGCACCTTAAACAATGTATCTATGCAAGATGTTAATCAATATTCTGGTGTATTTTAATCTGTTAATAAATAGGTACTAAACTGCAAAGTTAAAGGGGTTCTACAGTGACATACAGTGTTGGGGTCTAACTGTATGTAGGGGTAGGTGCTAACTTGCTGATCGTGGCGGTCTCAATGATGTCTGTTGTACCCCTGTCGTACTCCGAGATGAAGAGAGAAACTGGTCGTACATTCCATCTCTATTGTGCTGACTGAGATTACTCAGTCCATAGACATGAATTGAGCAGCCGGTGCATTTGCGGCCGGCTACTCTCTTCATCTTGGGGTATGATGGTGGTGCAACAGACCCCCGTTCTCCAGATAGGTGCATCAGATAGGAGATAGGAGCTAGCTTGTATGTCACCCGAGAACCCCTTTATGGTAATGCAACAATATGTGTTAGTAAAACACAGAATGCTAAAAATATTGCTTTTTCTTTACATTTTTTGTCATTAATTTTTATTCAACAATTTGAACCCATATTTTTCAGCAAATTTGTTAGTGGAAGAACGCACAAGACAAATGAAAATAAAGGTTCAACGATATAAACAGACAGCTGGCTCTAGTTCCAGTCAAGAACTTGAGAGGGAGCAATTTACTAAGGTAAGTAGAGAATTTGGACTGTATATTTTGGGTTTGATCCGAGTGTATGTTAGTTATTGGTGAGGATTTTGAAAGTGGAAAACATAGTATAAGATATTGAAACTAACTAATATTAAAACAAATTTGCTCCATGTTCAGATCTCTGTACAGAGAAGAACTAATTAACCCCTTAGCACTGTACTAGCATGGCACGGGATCCTGCTATTAGCGCTCAGTACAGTACTAGTACGGCGCTGAGCTGATGCTGGTTCGCCTAAGAACCGGCATCTGGAGTTGTGGGGTGTCAGTGGTAATCTACCGCTGACATCCCCGAGTGACAGCCACGGTTGGAGTGGACTGTCCACGTGGTCAGAGTGGGCGTGACCGCGGCATTTAACTTACCTTTGGGAGGTCTTTCCCCCACAACCCCCCCCCTGCACCGCCCTGGGATCCGATCATCTTAAAGGCACAGTGTAAGCCTATACATTTGCCTAAGATGACACTGCTAATACCCAATCACATGATTGCTTCTTCATGTCCCATGGTAGAACTAATAAAAAACTTTAAAAAAAAGTTAATAAATAAAAAATAAATCAATATAAATGCCCATAAGCCCCAAAACATATAAATAGACAAATAATGCACAAATAAGTCTAAATCATAACACAAACTCCACATATATAGTATTACAGCGTCGGTAACAACCCGTAAAATAAAAGTAAATAATTATTGAACCCGTATGATGAACACCGTAAATAAAACTGTAAAAAAACATGATTTTCATTATTTTTACCTATTTAATCCCACAAAAATGCAATAAAAAGTGATCAAAAACATATGTACTCCATAATGATACTGTTGCAAAGTACAACATGTCCTGAAAAAAACAAGCCAGGGTTTTATTTGGCAAATTTAGTAAAAAAAATATTCATGTATGGTATCCCCGTAATCGTATCCACCCATAGAATAAAGATAAAGAGATTATTAGGCTACACGGTGAACACTCAAAAAAAAGTAAAAAATCCAGTACAGAATTCATGCTTTTCTACTCCTGACCTCAAAAAAAGTTTTCAACTATAGGAGATACCATCCCCAAAATGGTAACACTAGAAAAAGCATCTCATCCCGCAAAAAAATGCCATCACCTGGCCCCAATAACAAAAAAGCTATTGAGAAAACTAAAATCCTGGCAGCTGCAGGGTGCTCCTTCCATTCTGCACCTCGCTGTGTCCCCATTAAACATGTAACGGCCACATGTGGGGGGTCGGGAGAAATTGTTTTGGAAATGTTTAAATTTTAGGGCTAAATGAATGTATAACTGACAAAATCGAACAATTCTAAATTTTACCTCTATTTTGATTCAATTACTATGAAACTTAAGGGGTTAGATTTCAAATTGGGTCTATTATATAGGGTGTTTTTAATGCTAAATATTTAAAATTTCATTCAATAGTATTTATCCCCAAAATAGTAAATTCTGAAAATCCGGAAAAGCAATATTCGATTTGTAAGCCGCGCAACATCAAAATAAATTATCAAGACATTTTGAAAATTCTGAAAATATAAAGTAGACATATGGGAAATGTTATTCAGCAACTTATTTAGGCGGTAAAACTATCTGCCTGAAAAAACGTTGATTTCGAAAATGGCAATTTCTTCAAAAATTCATCATTTATTCTTTTTTTTTTTGTAAATAAACGCATAACCTTTAAGCCAACATTTACCATTGAAATGAAGCACACGTGGGGAAAAAACAATCTCAGAATCACTTTGATAAGTAACAGAGTTCAAAAGTTATAACCATATAAAGAGACACATGTCAGAATACAAGAAATGGGGCTGAGCCTTAAAGGAAACCTACCAGTACAAATGGTCGGTGTAAGCTTTAAATACCGAGCACCAGATCACCGTGAGCTGGTGCCGGAGCTTACTCCGTTAGTGTTATAAACCACTGCATCCCGGTTTAAACACTTTTTATGTTTATATAATGTTTATAGCTATAGCTGCTATGGCGCTTGGTGCGCACGACCGTGCGCGCGCCTACATAGGAAATACCGGCGACGTCATGCGTGCAGTAGGACATCGGGGAGAGGTGAGAGCAGTACGGAGGCTCCTCTCTGGGAGATCGGGTGCAGCCCTGTATCAGGGCATCACCCGATCTCCCTTACAGCGGTCAGGAGGGTCTGGCAGTGCTGGATCCTCCTGACCTCCGGACTATAAGATGGAGGGACTTTTTAGTAAGATTTTTTCTTGCTAAAAAGTGTGTCTTATAGTCCAGAAAATATGGTATTTTTGATTGCATGAGATGCAAAAGATGCAGCAGAATTATCAGTGACTCTGGCTTTCATAATTTTGGTGTATCTTATATATATACACTCACCGGCCACTTTATTAGGTCCAACTGTCCAACTGCTCGTTAACACTTAATTTCTAATCAGCCAATCACATGGCGGCAACTCAGTGCATTTAGGCATGTAGACATGGTCAAGACGATCTCCTGCAGTTCAAACTGAGCATCAGTATGGGGAAGAAAGGTGATTTGAGTGCCTTTGAACGTGGCATGGTTGTTGGTGCCAGAACGGCTGGTCTGAGTATTTCAGAAACTGCTGATCTGCTGGGATTTTCACGCACAACCATCTCTAGGGTTTACAGAGAATGGTCCGAAAAAGAAAAAACATCCAGTGAGCGGCAGTTCTGTGGTCGGAAATGCCTTGTTGATGCCAGAGGTCAGAGGAGAATGGGCAGACTGGTTCGAGCTGATAGAAAGGCAACAGTGACTCAAATCACCACCCGTTACAACCAAGGTAGGCAGAAGAGCATCTCTGAACGCACAGTACGTCGAACTTTGAGGCAGATGGGCTACAGCAGCACCGGGTGCCACTCCTTTCAGCTAAGAACAGGAAACTGAGGCTACAATTTGCATAAGCTCATCGAAATTGGACAGTAGAAGATTGGAAAAACGTTGCCTGGTCTGATGAGTCTCGTTTTCTGCTGCGACATTCAGATGGTAGGGTCAGAATTTGGCGTCAACAACATGAAAGCATGGATCCATTCTGCCTTGTATCAACGGTTCAGGCTGGTGGTGGTGGTGTCATGGTGTGTGGAATATTTTCTTGGCACTCTTTGGGCCCCTTGGTACCAATTGAGCATCGTTGCAACGCCACAGCCTAACTGAGTATTGTTGCTGACCATGTCCATCCCTTTATGACCACAATGTACCCAACATCTAATGGCTACTTTCAGCAGGATAATGCGCCATGTCATAAAGCTGGAATCATCTCAGACTGGTTTCTTGAACATGTCAATGACTTCACTGTACTCAAATGGCCTCCACAGTCACCAGATCTCAATCCAATAGAGCATCTTTGGGATGTGGTGGAACGGGAGATTCGCATCATGGATGTGCAGCCGACAAATCTGAGGCAACTGTGTGATGCCATCATGTCAATGATCATGACCAAAATCTCTGAGGAATGCTTCCAGCACCTTGTTGAATCTATGCCACGAAGAATTGAGTCAGTTCTGAAGGCAAAAGGGGGTCCAACCCGTTACTAGCATGGTGTACCTAATAAAGTGGCCGGTGAGTGTATATAACACACATAAAGTCAGCACCATATAAAACTCTACATACACAATATATATACACTACACATACAAAATACACACACCTTATATAAGAAAAACTGAAATACAGTTGTACTTAAATATCCCCACACCAATACCCATATACCTGTACAATACTAATAATATTATAAATATATATAAGCTGGGAATATAAATATACTGCACATTACTATACAGCACCAAAAAATTTACATTCTCAGATTGGGTTGACGTTACCAGTGGAGTGTGTCAGTATCGGGGTCACTTCTTTTTAATATTTTTATTAATGACATCATGGTTTTTCACAGTCACATTTCAATATTTGCAATATTTGATACTAAGCTGTGTAAGGTAATTAATACTGAGGCTGATAGTATAACATCACAGAGGGATTTGTGGAAGCTTCAGGAGTGGGCAGAGAAATGGTTGATGAGGTTTAATGTAGATAAATGTAAAGTTATGCACTTGGGCCATGTAAACAAAAAGTAGAATTATGTTATAAACAGTCAATTACTTGGTAAAACTGCTGCTGAAAAAAGACTTTGGTAGATAGTAAACTTAATTTTAGTGACCAGAACCAGGAAGTTGCTGCTAAAGCAAATATAGTTATGGGATGTATCAAGAGAGGGATAGATTCTCATGATAAGGACATAGTATTGCCATTATACAAATCACTGGTCAGACCACACATGGAATATTGTGTACAGTTTTAGACACCAGTGTATAAAAGGACATAGAAGAACTGGAACTGGTGCAGAGGAGAGATTATTAGGGGAACGGGGAGAGTAGAATACAATGACAGATTACAAAATTTGGGTTTATTCAGTTTACAAAAAAGACGACTGAGAGGTGACCTCATTACGGTGTACAAATACCTCAACGGGCAGTACAAGGATCTCTTCCAAGATCTTTTTATACCTAGGCCTGTGACCAGGAAAATAGTCCATCCTCTAGAGGCGGTTCTACCAATGGCATAGACGGGGATACTTTTAATGTAAGAGTAGTGAGAATATGAAACTTTCTGCTGCGGGAAGTTGTTATGGCGGACTCTATGTAGGTGTTCAAGAGAGACCTTTCTGGAGAGCAAAAATATCACAGGTTATCGGGAAAAAATTTGTTTAATTCTTAAAGGTTGGACTTTCCAGCCTCATTACTACTACTATGATAGCATATATCCTCCCACACCCCTTTTTATAAACTAATAGCCATTACTATTTATCCCACCCCTTTTATTACCTACCAGGAGCCATTATTACCCCCCACACCTGTTATTACATACCAGGAGTCATTATTACTTTTCCCCATCCCCCTTATTGCGTTCTAGGAGCCATTATTATTCCCGCTCCTCCTTGTTACATATCAGAAGTCATTGTGATTCCCCCCCAAACTCCCTTATTACATGCCAGGAGCCATTTTTTCCCATCCTCCCTATTATACAGCAGGAGTCATTATTCCCCCCATCCTTACTATATACAAGGAGCGGGATGGGTAAATAATATATCCTTAACTCATCTGCTCAGTTGTAGACCTCATTACATTGGCGGCACAGGGTTGCTGTCCCTTGTGCTCCTGCTGAAAAGAGTGACAGGGAAGGAAATGTTAGAGTGCATCACTCCCTGCTCAGTGTCCATTTTCAGCTGTAATGGAGGACAGCTCCTATTCAGCTGAAAGCTGCAATAGGTAACCCATTTTAATCTGTGACAGCCCACACAGCTATCACTGGTATATTCATTACAGGAGGGCTTGGGACGCATGCAAGGGCTCAGGAACTTCTCTGGTCCCAGTCAAGACTGCAGTCTTTACACCCCTGCCCCATATCTTCCTACGGGGGAACCCTTCTTTTACTCTTATACCTTCAGACCATAGACCATGTCTTGATATATTTATACCTATCGGCCTCCTCTGTTTTAAAGGGGTTGTCCGGGATTAAGAAAAAAAAAGTTTCTAAATTGTCTCATTATGAGACAATATTGTCTTGAAATGCAGATCATCTCATGATGCTGGAGATGTCAAGCCGAAAAAATATTAAAGGACACATTAGTATTTCGCACTAGGCAATGTGCTTCTAAAATAGTAACATAATGGTTTTCATTTTAAACTGCAGAAATATGTCAAAATTATAAAGTCATCTAATACCTAGACTGAACTAGCAAGCTTAAACAGAGGCAAAGCAAAAGTAAGAAAGGTGGTTTTGGATATTTATACTTATAATAGTAGTAGAAGGCAATAATACTTTATAGCCTAGAGATGTTTCATGAATAATGACAGCGTTTTAAATTATTTAAGGTATGGTTTTATTTCATTTGTTTTGCATTTTTTTAGTACAACATGCATAAAGATCAATATCGAAGTTGTGACAATGTCTCCGCCAAATCATCAGATAGTGATGTCAGCGATGTGTCAGCCATTTCCCGTACCAGTAGTGCCTCACGTCTCAGCAGCACAAGCTTTATGTCCGAGCAATCTGAGCGTCCAAGCAGAAGACTCTGGTAAGATATAAAAATGTAGGCTATTTTTGCTTAAAGGAAATCTACCACCAGGATCAAGGATGGTTCTCTTCTTTAGAAAAAACTTGTCAGCAGGAGGCTTTATTGTTTGTTTCTGACTACCCCATGGGATAGTGTGCACATTGCCATAAAGTTTTTTATAATAAAACTGTGCTTTTCCGATAGAAAGAAAGTTACATGAAAGTCTACCTTTCTCTCTGCAGAACCGTTTCCCATGGGAGTGACCAGTGAGGAGTGGTTCTCCCACCCTTGGGAAATCGCTCCTTCATGGGTCTATTTCATATTTTTTCAAAAACCCATATCCCTCCTATTTAATAGACGCACGACAAAGCAGTTTTCCGAGGGTTGTGGTGGTGGGGGGCACTCCTTGCTGGCTATCTAACTTTCCTTTTTATTGGAAAAAGACACTTTTATTATAAAAACACTTTGGCAATGTTCACTATATTATGTATGGGGGCATGGGGGAGCCAGAAAAAAGGTCTCCTGAAGACAGGTTCCATTTAACCTTTTCATGCTCTGGTTATTAGAAACTCCTCAAGCTCATGTGCACAATTTTTAAAGCCTTTTTTTCTTAAAAACAAGTCTATAAGAAGCTAAAAGAAGAGCAGATCCTGCCAGAGGGGGCACACACCAGCCTGTCAGTGTGCTTGGTTTACAATCCTTCATTTTTAATGAAAGCTAACAATACTTATACATGTATATGGTTTGGAGATTTTGATTTTGCACTTGTGTTACTACCTCAGTTTCCATGATCATTATGGGGGTAAACCTTTTGACAGTCAGTCTTTGTGCCAGATTTATTATACAACTTAATTTTCAGACTGCTTGTCTGATTATAAGTAAATGTGGCTGAAGGCTACATTAAAGTGTAACCGTCATTTCAAACACCTAAATTCTCATCTCTCCCTCAGCTTTCCCTACACTTGTGGATTAACAAATAAGCCACACAGACACAAGCTGCAGCCCCACCCCTCCCCCCATCACCTCACACAAGGAAGTGGCAGGAGACACTCTCCAAGTCTGCAAGGTGTGCCCTCATGTGAAGTGCTAGAGTTTTACTTAGATAGATACATAAATATATATATAGATAGATAGATAAGATATAAATTGATAGATAGCTATGGTGTCATTGGTCAGCAGCACGGCTTGTGATGAGGAGACAGGAGGTAGGTCTTTTTCGAGAGCTGGAAACCCTGGTTGCTATGGGCCAAAAAAGGAACTAAATGAGGATCAAGAGGCAAAATAC
This sequence comes from Engystomops pustulosus, assembly GCF_040894005.1. Taxonomy (NCBI): domain Eukaryota; kingdom Metazoa; phylum Chordata; class Amphibia; order Anura; family Leptodactylidae; genus Engystomops; species Engystomops pustulosus. Next base: position 131,483,636 of record NC_092413.1, on the reverse strand, counting down.
TTTGAGGATTTATGTATTTTAGTTTTTTTTGCTCAGAATGATGGTTACACTTTAAAGTATGAGAAGCCGTGTAGCTGAAAACTGAACCCCTTCTAAGTACAGGCAGTCCCGGGTTACGTACAATTTTATAATTGTAACCACAGTCAAAAAGTTTTGGGCCTCTATGACAATTGGATTTGAAAAATGTTGGATTGTTATAAGAACCAGGATTAACACTAAAGCTTAATTACAGACACCTGTGATAACTGTTACAGCTGTTTATTGTAGCCTAGGGCTCAAGTACAATAAATTACCAAAATCCAGAGGTCTGTTTGTAAATAGGGGTTGTCTGTAAGTTGGGTTTTCTTAAGTAGGGGGCTGCCTGTAGTTGAAATGAAGTTCATAGGGCAGAGCTTGGGACTTGGAATGTAGATAAATAAAATTATTAAATGAACTCAATCAAATAGATTAAGCAGTTTTAACCCTAGAATACTTACACTCTGGTATGTTCCCCCTGAAACAGGAATTGTTTTTCAATTAGTTCTCAAAGGGGTTTTCCCACAAAAGAAAATTATCACATTTGAATCCCCTAGTGATGTTAACATAATAAAGATCATTTTAACCCCTTACTACACAATTTTACTCAGTGTTATTGCTGTTTTAGCCCCTATCACTCTCTAGGCTGGTCAGTGTAAGATTACAGGGTTTGGCAGAGCCTCTCTGAGCAAACACATTACTGTATTATCCATCTATTTATGTGGGGTGACAATAAGGTTACACTATCAGGGTACAGATGTATATACACTCTTATCTGGCTTCTGTACTAACACACTGACACATAGGGGCAGATTTACTTACCTGGTCCTGTCGGGATCCCGCGGTGCGTTGTCCAACGAGGATTCGGGTCTGCCGTGATTCACTAAGGTCGTGCATCCAATTTCCTGCATGTGTCGCTTCCGTGCTGAGGTCCGCCGGAGTTCACCTTCTCTTCCCGGTGCTTGTAAGTGCGTGTCTTGCGACACAATTCTAAATGTTAAATCGTGCGCGTTGTCCGAATCCGTCGGGCCCAAATCCCGGGACAATTTGCTGCAAAACGGAAATCGCTAGGAAACCCAACGAAAATGCGCTCCCTGGACCCTTAGTAAATGAGCCGCATAAAGAGAGTGATGAGACAGATCAGGTATGCATGAAATGCCCATTACACAGAGGCTGACACTTTTACACTGTTACACTGAGAGCTTTGCTACATCTGACAGATATGTGCCTGCCTCCCCTTAACCCCGACTCTCCTTGTAGTTTGCAGCTCCTCTCTCCTCACAATCTCTTGTCGTGGCTACAGACATTCAGCAGAGAGAGACCGAAATCTCATCTGCACGCTGCAAATACAAATCCAAGATAGCAGCCCGACCCTAAGTCATGAGTTACAGGGTTGTGTTTAGGCGCAACTAATATTGTGTACAGCAGGACAGGTTGGACTTATATCTGTGAAATGCTGCATGTTTGTTATTAACAGTGAATAAGAGAATGTGTTATTTTGTTATCCTGAGTACATATAAGAAACCTGTCTTTGTGGGAAAACCCTTTTATTGGCTTGTTTTTGTAAAAAAGGACTTTCAAAATATGGAAATAAGCTTTGAGAACTCATTTGTATCTCACAGAAGCCGCTAGAGGCTCCGTCAGTTGTCATCGACTCTCTAGTAGGGGAAGGGAGGTAGGAGGCGTGAATAAGAGCTGAAGGAAAGCCTCAATAATTAGCAGCCAAATGGACCAGAAGGGTTTCTGTGAGTTTTCTCATTTCCATATTTTTAAAAATCCTTTTTCACAAAAAAATAATCCATTAACAGTTAAATGAAGAACAGATCCTGTTTCAGGGGGCACACGCCAGCACCCAGTATGCTTGGGTTAAAACCACTAAATCCATGTGGTTGGATAGCACTTGAGAATGGAGGGAGAACCCAGAAAACTAAAAGAAGGAGGATAGAGATGCTGATCATCTCACGCCAAGGGGTGAACATCTGCTCTGGTCTCACAAACATTCATCCTACCTTTCAGTGCGGTCCCTGGGCTTTACACAGTTGTGTGGGAAGCGTTATGGGCAGGGATGGATTAAAGAAAACCTGTCACCAGGAATGTCATTTTTAGCTGGTAACAGGTTCCAATAGCCTGTGCTATGCTGATTTTAAAAATGCCTTTTTCAGCATTCTGAATAATTTCATTACTATATATATAAATTATTTGACTCCCCTCCAGCAACATGCGGTGAGTCCTAGGGGTGGGGCAGCTGCAGCCTGTGTGTGCCTGTGTAAGTCTCCTCAGACATTCTAGCTCTCCTCCACACCACCCCCCTCCCTTCTTTGCCTGCTCAATGCACACAACAGAGGTGGGAGCTGGATGAGTGTGTTGTAGAGGAGACTCATACAGGCACAGAGGCTGCAGCTGCCCCTCCCCAGGGACTCACCACACATTGCATTGAGACTGTATTGAGAGCAGAAACAGAAATACGAGGGTTTCATGGCCAAAGACCCTTCTCACTATAAAATTCGTCGGGTTCCCATGGGCCCCACCCACCCCGGAGACTGGGGCCCCAGACTACTGCATTTATTATAGAGATGTCAAGTAAACAGTCGTTAAGTGGTTAGAAATGTTGCAAGGGTCCTGGATTTAACATCTGCATAAAATTTGTTCTGTTCTTCCCATGTTTGTGTGACTTTCTTTTGCGTATTACACCTTATAAAAGTATAACAATACAATTATAGAAGATCGGGTAGAAGAAAAATGTAAATCCAATCCAATTTATACTCCCACAGCTTCAATCCCAAAGAAAGACAAAAACCCCCTAGTGTGAACATGCATATGGTAATCTTTGCTGGGTCCTATGTTATATTGCCTTTGTTACGATTAACTTTTTATTTCCATGCAGGATGCAAGGCAGACGGATGGGATATTCAGGGAGAACCATTACTAAGAGCACAAGTGTAAGTGGAGAGATCTACAAACTAGAACATAATGATGGAAGCCAATCTGATACAGCTGTGGGCACAGTTATGACATGTGGAAAGAAAAGAAGACCAAGTTTGAGTGCCAAAGTTGTTGCCATAGTTTCCCGAAGAAGCAGAAGCACATCACAACTTAGCCAAACAGGTGAGTGATACTGTATCACAGAAATGTATGTGCCATTATTTTTCCTTCACAGCAGGCTACCGAAGGAAGAAGAAGCAGCCTGAATAATGATGAACATACTGAATGAACATACAAGCTATTGTAGTATTGGAATGTATGTAAATGTATGTAAATATTTCATGTGCAAAATCCAGGAATATTGTCAATTCTGTTTACTGGCTTTGCCCTGTATTGGGTTTGTACAGTAGTAATAAGTAAGCAGCAATCGCTTTCATATATTAAATATACATAGTCTTATCCTATGGTTGGGCACTTCTGTACGATTTCCTGCAGCAGCTGACTATACTGTAGTGCTTGAATTCACCAATGTCTCTATAACTTATCTCTGTTGGACTGTGGACTACACAGCCAGTTGAATGTGTGTGTCATGTTCAATGGTCCTAATAAACTATAGTCTATAAGTGAAAATTAGATCAGACTAGGGAATGATTTATACAATGTATAATGAAGGCCTTAAAGGGGTTTTCCCACAAAAGAAAACTCTCACATTTCTATCCCCCAGAGATGTTAAGACAATGAAGATCATTTTAACCATTTACTCTACAATTTTACTCAGTTTTACTCAGTTTTATTGCTGTTTTAGCTCCTATCTCTCCCTCGGCTGCTCAATGAAAAATCCCAGGGTGTGGGTGGAGACTCTCTAAGCAGGGACATTATGACCCAACTAGTTCTGTGGGTTGACAATGTGGTTAGATTAATAGGGTACAGGTGTATATACATTTTCATTTGGCTTCTGACATTGTACTATCACAATTATACATAGGAAGAGAGATGAGACAGATCAGAGGTGCATGATATGATTACACAAAGGCTTATAGACCATAACACTGTTGCACTGTGAGCTCTGCTGCATCTCACAGATATGTGCCTGCCTCCCCTTCCCCCGGATCACTTATATTCTTGTAACTTGTAGTTGGTAGCCTCTCTCTTTGCTCACCATGTGCTGACAGGATGTGAATCAGTGAGAGTATGTGAGCTCCGTGCAGGGGGCGGGGCTACAGCCACACAGCATAGCCAGACAGAAATCTCATCTACACGATCTCATCCAAGATGGCGCCCGAATCTAAGTTACTAGGTCATGTCTTGGGGCAACTGAAAATGTGTACAGCAGAACTGATAGACACATGTTGGACTTATATCTGTGAAATTATTCATTTTTGTTAATAACAGTGAATGAGAGAATGTGTTATTTTGTTATCCTGAGTACATATAAGAAGCTTGTCTTCATGGGAATACCCCTTTAAAGGAAATCTACTGCATGGATTTATTATTGTACACCAAGCACACCTACATGCTGGTGTGTGTCCCTGAAACAGGATCATTCCCATTATATTCTAATGGCCTTGTTTTGGAGAAAATTGTTTTTTAAAGTTATGCAAATGTCAACTTCACAGAACCCCCCTCTGGCTCCATCTTTTGCTAAATATGCTCGCCTCTGTTTGGCATTACTGCCTGCCACAGCCGGAGAGCCATTGACGTCAAAAATAGTAGACAACGGAGCAAGAAGCTTCTGTGATTTACATTATTTTGAAGGAAGTTTTCTCCAAATCAAGGCCATTCGAAGAGAAAGGTTCTGTGGAACCGAGTGAAGGGTCCGGCCGACCAGGAGTGGGCCGGAGCGGGGCATTATTGTTTCCACACCTGCGCACTTGCTGCATCCGGTGAATTTTCACAAAGTTGGATGGCTGCATTTATTTCTATGCCAGGCAGGGCGTAGAGATAAACGCTGCACAGGACCCTGCTGGATACATCAAGAGGCCAAAGCTTTTCAGTAAGAAATCAGGGAGTGAATTTTTACTATTTTTGAGACTCCCTAGAATACTTTAACCCTTAGTTGTCTGATTGATCCTACCATAGTATGGCTGTATATGGGGATTTTCCTCATCATTCATTATAATGAGAAAATCGTAGATTGTAATAACATAATTAAATTCAGACATCCTTGGGTCTTTGTATGACCAGATTGCCGCTTACCGATCCCAGGTGTTACCAGTGGGTGTTTGCTGCAAACACCCCCCTCAAAACAGAACCCCAAAAATACTGGAAGTCACTAACACAGAGAGAGATATTTATCAGGGCATTTTTTCGCCAATCTCAAGTGTATAAATAATCGCAAATATAATAAATACCTTATCCCAGGTGGGGCATGGAGGTTTGTGAAGGGGGGGCGCCCCTTCAATAGCTAAGCTTTCAATAAAAAAAATATTAACACTGTTATCACTTCCAGTGCCTTTTTGAGTCCTTCAGCTACTCTTGTGCTGAAAACTATGCTTATGCTCAAATATATACAATATATTAGAAAGTTCTAGTATGGTAAAGTTTTCATACTAGAAAATGTTTCTAGTCATCAATAATTGATTATGTCTCTGTTTTGTTAATTTTTTTTATTTGCAAACTATGTTAATAAGTTGAAACCAAACTTTTCTCAGGAGATGGTTTAATTACATCCAGATGAAAAGCACGTATATTTTTTAAAGACTGTTATAAAAATTAGGTCAGTGAGTTTCAGCCAGCATGTGATTATATAAGTTTCAATTCAAACATCTTAAAAGCTTGCTATGTCATTGCCCTAAGCAAATTCATGTAGAATGAAGCTACGGATGAGGACAGGCTTTAAGTGGCCTCCTTTTTAATCTGCCATAAAACTCTGGAATAGTTGGCTACACAGCAGAATGCTATTAATGACTAGAGAGATAAGGAAAAGGTAAGAAAATTCCTTTCTATTGATATGTTATCACTATTTATTGAAACCTGTCATGTTTTTTTTTCTTAGAGGTTTTGGAGTTTATAGTATGGGTTGTCACCTGTCATCAAGAATATTCTTATATTTCCATAACTTATCTGATGGAATTCAAGTTGTCTCCTGTTGGATTGTATTGCTTTGATTGATAAGTCAGGGTTTGCAGATCATGATCACCAATCAGGACAATATCAGTGTAGGCTAGCTAATGTAAATAGATAATCTGTTTAGGGATCCCACCAATTTAAGGGAGGATGACTTGTTTCATTTTGTGAAAGATATTGGTGGAGCCCTGAAATTGCAATTCTTTGCAAAACGCCAGAAATTATGATTATTTTCCCCTTTATGCTACATTCTGATGTATCCGGCATGGTGAAGGGATGGGATTCAAGCAAATGTTAAATGCCCCCCATAGTATGTATATATCTGTCTGCCTGCCTGTCTATCTATCTGTCTGTCTATCTATCTTTATATCTGTGTGTCCTAATTGACATTAGCCTAAAAGGGAGCCAAAGCTTGTGTGTTTCCCTAGCCTTTAGGGAACACTCTGCCCTGTGCTTTTAAATGTAGCTTTTTGGGGGGTTTCTAAATATTCTATATACTCTATGAGGGGAATTTATCATTATAATTTGTCTTTGACTGGGTTGTCTATGTTCAATTCCATTTTTTTTATCTGAATTCATCAAGTGAGTCTATCTATGATGTTGTATTTGTTTGTTTTTTTCTTTTTTGATTTTGTCTCATAATATTTTTTTTTAGTGCTTTTGTCGCAAAATGTTCTTTTTTTGGCACACATGTCCCTCTATGGAGCAATTGGTCTTGATAAATTTGGTAGTGGTTTTTGCTCTATTTCTACACCAGGGGGTGACTGGAGTCATTTTGTGCCAAAACATGCACCTAAACTAAATTTGTGCCAAATCGCAAATCAGTACAGTATTGTGAAAACTAGTCTAAGCAAGTAGGGCCTGTTTTAAAATGACTTTGCGCTGTCCTATGTTCATTTGGCACAATACAAAGTCGCAAAACAGCCCTTGTAACACAACTGCGCCAAAACAACGCCAAAAACCCCAATGATTCTGCCAAAGCATTTCTGCCTAATTTTCATATCTGCATGGAAGCAGAAGTGGGACAATAAAAACAAAGACATTGGTGACATATATAGGCATAGCCCTACGTAACATATCAGTTAGTTCAGCAGCAATGGATTCTTTATTGAATAGATTGCAGAGATAATTCCTACCTCCATCCTCACAAGCATTGTTTACTGCTGTGAAGATCCTTATGTTTTCATTTCGACTAGCACAGACAGAACTGAATAAAATGCATGTCAGAAATCATCTTTACTTAGTACACTATATTGTTTTCCATGACTGCAATATCTTTGTCCTAGACTTAGGATAGCTCATCGAAATAAGATCAGTGCAGATACAACACAAGACAACCAAAGCGATCAGCTGTATGATAAGACTTTAGTGAGCGTCCCTTCTGCTTACAGTGTTCGCTGTTATGTCACATTTATCTGTCTAATAGCCAGACTGCAGCGCAGTCCCCTTATGGTGAATAGGGCTTAGCTGCAATGCCAAACAGTTAGTAGGCTGCAGCTCTCGTAGGAACATTCTGGGATCTTCAAAGGGGTGCCAGGTGCCAGACCCTCACTGATCATAGGGATTAGATTATACAGCCATTAAACAGATTTCTTTATGGAGCACTGCACTCTTCAAGATCCATCGTTATTGTGGAACCTAAACTTCGCCTCAATTCTCCTATAACTGTGTGGTTGGTAGATAAAAGAGGATAATAGCTGCACTGCCTGCCTGGTTGAGAGAGGCACACTGCCTAGAACAGCAATGTCTAGAATATTTTTCAAGGATAATTTTTGTTAGGTTCCTACACATTCACTCCAAAGCAATTAGGTATTAAATAATATGCAAATATATACAAAATGTGGACCTTGGCATGGGTGCACTTCTAGAGTTCTTATGAGTTAAATAAATAATACACTAAATAAGAATTATATAAGATTTATATAATCAATGATGTTTTTATAAATACATTATATAAATACATAAAATGCCACAAATGTATTTTATGCCTTACATAAATGCACTTTAATTTTAGAATGCTTATGATCATGTAGAGAATCAGTCACTAGCATTTATTACACTACACTTCCAGCACCCTCAGGTAAGACATTAAATATCCTTCTTAACATGAACTCTTTTATGTTAAAAATCACCATTTGCAAAGGATCTTGTGTCTGAAATGTGTGAATAGACACATACAACCTTGCTTCTGATTTCATTTTAAAGATGAGAATCTCATTGTGGATCTAACTACCATTATACCAGAGGCAGTTAAATCATAATTGGAAATATAAGATGCAAGTCAAGGCCCAATTCAAAACTGGATCTTTAAAGGACACCTGTCATCAGGTCTGTGTCACTTGTCCTGTCACTACTACCTGTTGGAGCAGCTCACAAGGATCCATCCCAGCCTTTATCTAGTTATTTCATACATTATTCATTGTAAAATCATCTATTTTTTATCATGTAAATGAGGCTGGTCACATGGTCAGAGGCAGTGATGTCACCCCTGTTACCCCTCCCCTCTCCTCCCCCTGCTCATGTCTGTGTAATGTATAGTAAAGCATGGCTAGTGTGTGTGCTGCATCTGCTGACATGCTGCATCCTCCTAATATACAGGTGAGAGACACAGACATCAGCTACACATGAATCTGACATGTTCTGCTGTAACATGGCTGCATCCTGGAGCTGCTGTATCTCTCCTATATACACACACATGCACACACACACAGGCTGCAGGGGGCACCAGCACCAGGAAGCACATCATTATACAGCCTCACACCATTATACAGGCTGTCAGTCTTGAACTGGGGGTGTGGCTGTGCCTCCCACTCATGAATAGAGTGGACAGCTTGAATATGCTAATGCTTCATTGGACATTTCACAGGTCATTTGCATACAGCTTTAGGACCTCATTGCTTAGGTTTACAGGCATGTAGAGGGACAATGAAGGGATAGAGGCAATGCTCTCTAATGGCAGTTTATGAAAATATATTTAGTTTAGGGGGTTATTTTGCCTGACGGGTTCTCTTTAAGTGTCTCCACTTCTGTAGCACACATAACCCGATTCTTATATAAAGATGAGATCTTTAACCCCTTAATGACCACAGGGAATTTGAAGACTTAAACGACTGATATAATACAGCAACAATGGGCATAGTACAACAAATGACATCTATTACTGTGATACGACTGCATGAGTACTGCTCTAACGCTTAACAATGTTTTCTTTTGTTATCTTTTAGAGTTTGTTTTTGATAACCTACTGTAGTTTTTTTCATATAGCTGAACTGATCTCCAGTTATGTAGATCAGCTGTAGAGAAACAACATGGTCCATGCAGCAGGAGCTCCCACAGTTCCACATTTCCAAAACAATACAAAGGGGGAGGAATATCTTTATCTATTTACAACATGATTCTGTCTGATAAATGTGGCAAATAAAAAGGTTTAAGATATTTCTTAACTTAGACAGTCGTAAAAGACTAGTAAAAGGGGTGTGACCTTTGAAAAGGGGCATAGCTTCATTGTGAAAAGTCGGTGTGCCCCAAATTGTGCAAAGTGCCATAGGTGTTGACATCATTGGGAAGCTGGTACATATCTTATCTTCTATAGAATGCTTCAATTTGCTTGGTGAGATTCATACACAGAGAAAAATAAGCAGCCCAGAGATAAAAAGATCTGGATAGCAACAAAAGGAGATGTGTGCAGGGAAAAAAATTACATTTATTTGGATTGAATGTGTGTAGCTTTTTGTTAGTCTTTTTAATCTCATTCTTGATTAACGTGTGAAAGTGTCAAGGTGAAAAAGGAAAAATAAATTTTATAAGTTTACATGGTTTACAAAAATGGTGTCCATTTGGCAAATTGTGCGGCACAGGTCTGACTTCCTAATAAACTGACAATGTTTTGTAAAACTAGAAATAAAATCTTCATCAAAATTGTCAGTTCGAATATTTTGCACATAATATACAGCTGTAAGAACATATTGTTAACATATGCTTCAGTTCTGGTCTTGAATTAACTGAGAACGAGTATAGTATATGAATTACAATGTTGTCTAAAGGGTTAGTACCATTTCAGCAAAGAAATGTTGTATGATGAAAAGTTCCAACTCTCCAATATACTTTTTGAAGCAATTGCTTATAGTTTTCTAGATCTCTGCTTACTGACATTCTAGAAAGTTTTATTGTTTACTTCCAAGTGGACAAAAATCAGTCCATGGGGATGTAACAAAGGTGCACGGCTCGTTATAACACAATCAGAGCTGTGTGATACGACAAGCCATGCTCCTTGTTAAGCTTTCTATAGCATGACTGCAAGCAGAGTAACTTATCAAGTGTATTAAAAAATTGTATAACTTTTCATTATACAAACAAGATATTCATTTCCTGAAATGGGAATACCCCTTTAAATAATAACATATTCTTCTAAAGATCAGCAACGTATGCTCTTACAACTGGATACTTTCTTCATAATAGGTATCCATTTTGGCATTGATACATGAAGTTAAGATTGAGCAAAAAATTCTGTGTAGTCTTTTTGTTTATTTCAGCAAAATAGCATGAGGAGTACAATTCTGTGAAGTTTATCATTAAACACAATGTCAAATAGTGTATGTAGGGTGGTTGTACTTGTGCTCGGTATGTTGCCTTGGCACATCCGTTAAGTATGTGGTTACAATACACGGCATTGTATTTGATGAAGGCCGCACCCCTGAAATATCACATTATTATACTGCTCACTCTATTTTGCCAAAATAAATTAAAATACTACATACAATTTTGTGACCGGTCTCTACTGATACCATTCCTAACTTCACAATGGTATAAAAGGAGTATTAGCAATTAGACATTCAAATGTAATTTAATTCACCTGCCATATACAAAAATTTCTTTAATTGGATGATATTTAAATATGTACCGGTGTGAAGATAATTTCTTTTAAATACAGTCATGTTCAGGGCGGCGTCAGCACCCGGCTGACCTGGGCAAGTGCCAGGGCCCCAGAGCTCCAAAGGGGCCTACCATGACGATGTGGAGTAACTACAGCCGTATTATGGGGCCCAAGTTCACCAATTTAATGAGCAGCCCCCACTGATTGCAGGCCGCATAGGAGGTGGACGGAGAAGTAGTTGGACATGCCGGGGGAAAAGTATAATTCGGCATCCTATCCACTCCCGGCCCGTCCCTTTACCTCCCCTGACTTCTGCCCAGGCCACACGCCTCACAGGCTGTACATCCTCTCCTATGCGGTCCCCTTCCTGACCCTGCCACCACATTCCGACGAGTGACATCCAGCTGAGGTGAGTATAATTAGTACAAATTTAAATGCATGTATATGTGTCTGATATATGCTGTATATCTGTGCGTTTGGGTTGTATATGCTGGATGCGTGTGTATATATGCTGTATAGCTGTGTGTATGCTGTATATACTGGATGCATGTGTATATATTCTGTATATCTGTGTGTATTTGTTGTATATACTGGATGAGTGTGTATAAATGCTGTATATCTGTGCGTTTGTGTTGTATATACTGGAAGGGTGTGTATATATGCTGTATATCTGTGCGTTTGGGTTGTATATGCTGGATGCGTGTGTATATATGCTGTATATTTGTGCGTTTGTGTTGTATATACTGGATGCATGTGTATATATGCTGTATATCTGTGCGTTTGGGTTGTATATGCTGGATGCGTGTGTATATATGCTGTATATTTGTGCGTTTGTGTTGTATATACTGGATGTGTGTGTATATATGCTGTATAGCTGTGTGTATGCTGTATATACTGGATGCATGTGTATATATTCTGTATATCTGTGTGTATTTGTTGTATATACTGGATGCATGTGTATACATGCTGTATATCTGTGCTTTTGTGTTGTATATACTGGATGGGTCTGTATATATGCTGAATATCTGTGTGTATGAGTTGCATATACTGGATGCAATTGTATATATGCTGTATATCTGTGTGTATGTGTTGTATATACTGGATGTGTGTGTATGTATGCTGTATATCTGTGCGTTTGTGTTGTATATACTGGATGAGTGTGTATATATGCTGTATATCTGTGTGTATGAGTTGCATATACGGGATGCATGTGTATATATGCTGTATATCTGTGCGTATGTGTTGTATATACTGAATGTGTGTGTATATATACTGTATATCTGTGCGTATGTGTTGTATATACTGGATGTGTGTGTATATATGCTGTATATCTGTGTGTATGCTCTGTGTAAGTTTCTGTTTTTTAATGCCGCTACATAAGTTCACTGTGCCCCACTGAGGATCTATTGCCCAGGGGCCCACTGAAACCGGCCCTGGTCATGTTATCCTTTAACCCGTTCACAACCCGTGACGTAATAGCACGTCACGGGTCGACCGCGGGTGCATGGAGAGGGCTCACGCGCTGAGCCCTCTCCATAGCCGGTAAGTCTTTGCTGCATATTGCAGCAAAGGCTTACCGGTAACACCCGCGATCGGTGCTAGCACCGATTGCGGGTGTTTTCACCTCGATCGTCGCCGACATCTGGTGGTAGATGTCCTTTAACAATGCAAAACAATGTTACATCTAAAATGGCCTCTTCTACAGCCTTACATTATGTGCTTTTAGTAAAAGTTTTCTCGCTACGACTGTGTATACTGATAGGACTGCTTCCTTCACATAAGTGGATAAATGACAAGTCCTACAGCTTTTCCCAAAACACTTTACTTCAGATCAGCCTGTATTTTCCTTGTGACAGGTTCACTTTAATGAGAACAGAAGGTAGATTTTCAGTGAAATAAGCCCAGATCTTTTTGCAAAAATGATCTTCTCCTCCATTATTTTTATCAGAGGAAATCAGCTAGTAACACCAGTAATCAATAACAAATACAAAATAATGTGAAATAAAATTATATATCTACCATATCCCCTCTCTAGGTTCTTTCTTATTCCACCAATTAATCTCTCGGAGAAATGTTCCCTTTTGAGCGCACAGACAGCGATGATAACAGTAATCAGATAATGCATGAAGTATTCTGACCGTGGACGAACTCTGTGTGGAAAGCGCTTTTGTCACAAAGATCAATAATCCACTTGACAGTGACATTTTTGGGAATGACGACAGTACATCTGTCCTGGATAAACACTGACTTCACGATAAGCACATTGTTCAATGTTCAAGAAAAGGCAATTTTGTATTAACTGCAGGTCTCAAGCAAGGATCCACATGAATTCACCCCATAGTTGGTACATGCAGTGTGTGGTATATACTATCATGAAGAGTCAGAGAGAGCAGTGACCATACAGCTAGTGATTATCTGGTCAGGATGGTAAAGAGTGTGGCTGTGTCCAGTTTTACCCTGCTGCAGATGGTTTTATAAATCTTAATTTGTATGAACCATCACTTATCTTAGGCTATTCTTTTTTTTCTCAGATATTTGCTACTTTTTTTGGGCTGTGTCAAAATGTTAGACTTCACCTAGCAAGGAATTTTTCATTGTTGTGCCAGATATAGCTTTAAAATCTAGATGTGAATTTATAGAAAAAAAATTGTAATTCTGGTGCAAATCGCAGTAAAATTACGCAATTTGGGCACAAATAAACTCCAGTCCTGAGCAAAAGTTTAAAAGGGGGTTTTAAAAGAATTTGTGACTTTTGTGCAACTTGAAAAAAAAATAAAACAAGCCCAAAACCCAGTTTAAAAAGAGGCACACAGACAAATGACTTTAAATAAATTACCCCCATTGTTTATTTGATTGTAGCATCTGACTATGTATTAAATATTATATTTTAGTACAGAGGGGATTGGCATTCTAAGTTGCTACGATCTCAAATTGATATAGGTTTTATTAGGGTTTAATTAAAATCTTTTGTACATAAAAAATATTTGCCATTTTGCCAAATTCTGAGGCCAATAACTTTTTCAAACTTTTTTTTGCGGTATGTTCTGGTGGTTCCGGCTGTAACTAATAGCCGCCACCTCAGTGTAACACCCGCGATCACTGGTGGAAAAGTGAAAAAGTAAAAGTAAAAAAAAAAATGTTAGTCAATAAAAAATAAAGTAATAAATCAATAAAAAATGCCCATAAGCCCCATAACATATAAAGAGACATATAACCCAAAAAAAAAATCTAAATCATAACAAAAACCCCACATTTATAGTATCACCGTGTCCGTAACAACCCATAGAATAAAAGTAAATCATTATTGAACCTTGATTATTGATCAAAAAAACATATGTACTCCAGAATGATACTGGTGCAGCAAAGTACAACATGTCCCACAAAAAACAAGCTCCGTAGCCAAAAAAGTAAAAATGTTATGCCACTTGGAAGATGGCAACGCAAAAATGATAGATTTTTCCCCACATTACGGTTTTATTTGACAAATTTAGTAAAATGTAAGAAAATATATTCAGGTCTGGTATCCCCGTAATTGTATCGACGCATAGAATAAAGATAACATGATTGTTAGGCTAAACGGTGAACATGAAAAAAAAAAAGTCAAAAATCCAGCACAGAATTGATGCTTTTCTACTCCTGCCATCAAAAACAAGTTCCTAAATTTACAACAATAGGGGATACCAACCCCAAAATGGCAACACTGGAAAAAGCATCTCATCCCGCAAAAAAAAATGTCGTCACATGGCCCCAATAACGAAAAAGCGAAAATTTTATAGCCTGCAAAAGGAGGCAACGAGAAAACTAAAATCCTGGCAGCTGCAGGGCGCTCCTTCCTTTCTGCTTCTCGCTGTGCGCCCATAACACAAGTAATGTCCACATGTGGGGGGTCTCTGTACTTGGGACAAATTACAGAACAAATTGTATGGTGGGTTTTCTATTTTTATCTTTTGGAAATGTGTAAATTTTAGGGCTAAATGAACGTATTACCCGCAACAATTTGACCATTCTAAATTTCACCTCCATTTTGATTCAATTACTATGAAGATCTCAAGGGGTTAACGATCTTCCTAAAAGCTGTGTCTGATAGTTTTAGGGGTGCAGATTTGAAAATGGGTTGATTATATAGGGGGTTTTGATGCTAAATATGTAAAATTTCATTCAAAACAGTATTTATCCGCAAAAAGAGTAAATTCTGAAAATACGGAAAATCGCTACTTTGTAAGCCGCGCGACATCAAAATAAATTATCCAGACATTTAAAAAATGATGAAAATGTAAAGTAGACAAATGGGAAATGTTATTCAGCAACTTATTTAGGTGGTAAATCTATCTACCTGAAAATGTAATGATTTCAAATTTCAAAACAGTCACATTTTTCAAAATCTTTTTTTGGAAAATAAACGCAAAACTTATCAGGCAACATTTACCAAGTACAACATGTGAGGAAAAAACAATCTCAGAATCGCTTTGATAAGTAACAATGTTCAAAAGTTATAACCATATAAAGCAACGCAAGTCAGAATCCAAAAAATGGGGCTGATCCTTAAGCTGTAAAATGGCTGCATCCTTAAGTAGGGTTAACTCTGCAGGGTCTTATTGCTAATACTATAAACTGCAATACTGGTGAACAGGCTATCCCCTACTTAAGAACACCCGACTTACAGATGATCTCTAGTTAAAGACGCACCCCTCTGCCCACTGTGACCTCTGGTGAAGCTCTCTGGATGTTACTATAGTCCCAGGCTGCAATGATCAGCTGTAAGGTGTCTGCAATGAAGTTTTATTGATAATCTTTGGTCCCATCACAGCAACAATTTAGAAAATCCAATTGTCACTGGGGCAAAAAAACTTTTCTCAACGTAACCTGGGGACAGCCTGTATTGCAGTATATAGAAATTTTACTGCTGATGTCTAATAGCCTGCCATCTGCTGGCAATTAGAAATCATTACACATGGCAAGCTTTCAAGTCTCAATGAGACTGTAGGCTGCAATGGTAACCAATCGACGACATCGCGGGGGAAGAGGGGGGCGGCGATCGCCCATCCAACATAGGGGCGCCCAAGGATTGGTGAGTTACCAGGTTAACCTCCGCAATTGTTGACAGCACTGACTGCAGCAGTATTATACAGCTGACACCCGCTGTGTATGGAGAGAGCTCAGCCCATGAGCTCTCTTCAAACACTCTGCCCCCAGCACCAGGACGCTATAGCACGTCCTGGTGTGCATAGGGGTTAAAAAAAAGTCACCTTTATCCATTACTAACTTTATCTCCTAATGGTACAATTGTAGTTTATATCTTGCAGACAAAAAATTACAAGCCATACTAGCAAAATTAAAGACTATGGGCCACATTTCTCAAAAAGTGCAAACTGCACTAGGTATGCAAGCTATGGTATGACAACTCAAGCCCTCAGCCAAATATCATATGCTTATATATAAAGAGAGAAGGACACACAAATATATGGTGTATATATTTCAGAATGAGCCATAAATGCCAAGAGACAGTTTATACTGTATAATCCTGTGACGTATGTTTCCTGTGGCAATTGATGTCATGCTTAAACTACAGGGTAAACAATGTAGGCTGTGCCATCCAAACATCTGCATAGCATTGCCTTTGTTTATACAATTCAACAATGCTTAGCATGCAACTGCATCACAGTTTTTAGGTGGTTTTAGGTACAGTTTTGTTAATCTAATAGGTGAAATACAGATTTTGAAGGGGAAACCTGTTCCACAAATTAACAAAACTGCACCTAAAACCACCTCAAAACTGACTGAAGCTTTTTTTTTTTTTTTTGTTGAAAGGCTGAGTAAGTTTTATTAAGGTTAAGTTTGTGGACATGCAAAAGTATTGAATGCTTGGCTCCTGGTCCCATTATCGCTGATCACTGGAAGACGCCACGGCAGGATACACTTGGGCATAACTGACTGAAGCTTGATATCAATTTTTTTTATTGGAAGTTTTAGAGCCTCTTTTTGAATGATATATACCTTCCCTTGGAGTCCTACAACGTTCGCACCCGATGGTTGTGAAGCCTTTCTCTCTCACAGTATGGATTAACGACCTGCAGTTTCCAGCCCTTGGTCTATCCACTAACAAATACCAATATGTAAAATGTATAAGGATCTGTCGTGGAAAGTATAGCCCCCCCACACTTTCCGATCGGAGTGGGGTCCACACCCTGGCTATGTGTTAAATATTCCCCCTTGTTAAATGACTTTTCGTGTGTCAAAACTATGTATCATTTTTCACAGAATTGTTATTGTAAACAATATAACCATATTTTTCTTCCCGAGTACAAAACATCTCCAGTAGTCATCATTTTTGTCTTAATAATTTTGCATCTTGTGTATATAGGATAATTGTAATTGTTATTTTTGAGATTCTCACATGACTTCTCCGAATTTTATATTTGTGAGCACGAGCAACTCATCTTATGGTAGCAAATATCTAGCAATAGTTAATTCTTGCATACTTTAACTTATACTGTAATTATGTTTATGAGTTTCTTATGGCCCATTGTGTGTTACCTATTTACATATTGCTACCACCTTGCTGCATCCACGTTGCCTAGCTACCACTATTTTAGCCGCGCTCCAATTCCCTCCTCGGCCGAGGATGCGCATTCGCTGTACCTTCTAGCTGGCTGCGACACAATTTGCGTACACTTCCGGTTATCGCTACATCATTTCCGGTCACACGCGCACCGGCATCACAGCTGGTTTCAAACGTGGATCCAGCACATATAAAGTGAGCTGCTCACTCCAGAGGCTACATACCCCTGAGGAAGTCGCTAATTAGCGACGATACGCGTTGGGAGCCTTCCATCCCTACCGCTACTAGCTGCATGTGTTGTGGTCACTGTCTTCTTGCTCTCAACCCGGGGTGTTTGGCCTACCCGGATGCGCCCAGTTTGCTCTCAGGTACAGGTGCCCATCAAGGTTGTCTTTGGCATTTGCACTTTACTTTGTATCAAGTTTACTTACCCAGTCCTGTTTACTGTAAGCACTGGGCACTTTTGGCAGGAAAGGTCTTACATCATAATTTGTCTTGATATTGAAATTATTGCATGTCTACTGTATTGTATATTGCCACACATAGGTTGTAATCCGGGTATTTTAACCTTGATCACTAGAGGTGACTTACAAGTCAGCATATTGCGGTTAGGGAAGGTGGATAGAGTGGGGTCATCATACTCCCTCTACCCTGTGTTCTTTGTGTTATTTTTAATTGATTTTAATTTGTGTAGTCGTGTATCTCATCAAATTGTTTCAATAAAGATTATTCAGTCGTACGCTTTGGCCCGAGTAGCACACTTCTTTTTTCTTTGAGTTTCTACATTGCCTTGTTGGTGTGTGGACCCCTTGGCACTTTAGCTGTGCACGCCCCACCTGTGTTTTGTAAAAGCTGACTGCACCCTTAAACGTTAAATGCAAGTACATACTCTATTCCATCCTATAGATGACGCTATCATAGGATACAGGATCATAGGGTATTGTCTATAGCAGCGGATTTCAACCTGTGGGTCATGACCCCAGCGGGGGTCGAATGACCAAAACACAGGGGTCGCCTAAAGCCATCGGAGCCACAATTTTACCGCGTATGGCTATACAGAAATACTGATCTGACAGCCTGCCGGCTAAAGGACCTGTGATGATGTAATAATCATATGACTCCCTGGCTTCACAATCACATACAGCAGGGCTGCTGACAGTGTGGAGGGGGACAAGGATAGACCTATGGGGATTCTGGGTAAGATCTGGGGAGGGGATTTTGTGTTGTGGAGAAGGGGGGGTGACAAGACCACGGGGTGGGATTGTGTTTAAGGCGAGTGGAAATACCTGGGGGGAGTTCTGTGTGAGGAGGGGGTAGCTGACATGGGGGGGCTACCTGAGTGAGGAGGAAGATAAGACCTGGAGGGAGCCGTGTTATAGTAATTATATTCTTGTACATAGGGGGCAGTATTATAGTAGTTATATTCTTGTACATAGGAGGCAGTATTATAGTAGTTAAATTCTTGTACATAGGGGGCAGTATTATAGTAGTTATATTCTTGTACATAGGGGGCAGTATTATAGTAGTTATATTCTTGTACATAGGGGGCAGTATTATAGTAGTTATATTCTTGTGCATAGGGGCAGTATTATAGTAGTTATATTCTTGTACATAGGGGACAGTATTATAGTAGTTATATTCTTGTACATAGGGGGCAGTATTATAGTAGTTATATTCTTGTACATAGGAGGCAGTATTATAGTAGTTAAATTCTTGTACATAGGGGGCAGTATTATAGTAGTTATATTCTTGTACATAGGGGACCGTATTCTGTACAGTTTCTGTCTTTGTTTTTTTGAGCTTCTGTCCATCTTGGTAGCAAGACAGAACTCAGCAGAGAGTTCAGAGTGGAAACTAAAATATTGTTGCAAAGCAAGTGACCATTTTATCTGCTCTGGTAATCTGAATTATAACACTGCTGTCAAGCTAATGTGGGATTTCTGTCTGACGTGGAATCAAACATAAGAAAATATAATGAATGAGGGTTATAGCGACATCTGTATCTGCTGCATGGAGCAATGTTGCAGTTGCATCAGCCCTTAGTCTAATTTACTACGGTAAAGCCTCTCATAAAGACCACCCTTGCATATGCAGAGCACATTTTCTCTGACAGATGTTCAATGCCACTAGCTACTATATATACTGGATGTCTTCTATGACAACCACCCCCAGGGGGCTCAATCCTCTTTTGGGTGGTCGTCTCATAGAGGTTTCACTGCATTTAAAAGTTTTCTACGTGTCATTTCCCCATATTAATCATTTCACATTTCAGAATAGTACGTAAGCAAATGTCCCTTTATGTTTATGTGTGCTTGAAGCCTCCCCTACCATTCATAGTTTACAGACATAGTTCGATTCTACTACTCGTCTTCAAAAAAGATTACCTAATAAGGGCTCATGTTCTAAACAAACCTTTCTGCGGAGTTGAACGCATGGTACATATTTTTCTTTTCTTCCACAAGAAAGGAACGTGTGGTAGGAAGACAGTGAATGTTTTGGATTTTATGTTACTTTGCATCCTATGTTCTCTGTGCTCCCTGCTTTCAGTGTTTGGTTGTTCTTTGGATCACAGTCAGGACAAGTGAGTACATGTTCCACTTTAATGACAGGCTGCCTGTGTCTCCGAGTGCCATTTGATATCTTTAAAACTAGTAGTTTTATTTTTTTAGCTGTAGGTAAACTTTATTTTCTCTGGTAACTTCCTTATAACAGTTAATTACATATATTAAGAAATCCATTATACAGCCATCCATAATACTGGTTAATCTCATACACAGTATTTGGATTAAAGCTTTGGAAAGAATACATGCATTTTGTGTATTATAGCTTTGTTTTAATATGAAAAAAATCAGACCACGTTTTTTTATTTTTATGATGACAGAATATTTTACTTACTTCCTTAAACATCAGATTATTTTCTTTTTTGGTTTTGTGTGTTATATAGACAACAAACAGTAAATGATTGCTCCCTTGTAAATAATTTATACTGTTCATTACTCCTTGTCCTTTTCTATGATGTTTATTGTAAAAGATAAAAAACACTACTGGACATTCAGATGCCTAAGAATTTATCAAAGCTTTCACTCCAGAATCTTGATGACTGAAGGTTGCAAATTAGGGTTATGCAAATGTATGGGTTTATTTGTGATATTTAAACATTTTACCTTACTCATTCCATCAAAGGTGTAGTATAAAAAGTACCTTCTGTAAAAAATGTTAGAACAAAACTCCATTTTAAAATATCTGTTTATTAGGCTTTATGTTGTACAGTTTAATTTCGCTATAAAGTCCTGAATGAAGTTTGTGAATTGTATGTGTTCATTAGTGAAACTTTTGTTTGGAGTGCAAGTTACACAAAGCATGATTCTTTATAAAGTATGACCTTTATAAAATTAATACTTATTATTCCATTCTATTCATATTTTTGTGACTGTGTAATTCATCTTACCTAAACCTTTAGTTTTAGTTTGTAACTCAGTCGCTTGTCACATGGTCCCCCGGCCATCGCATACTATCATAATTTCTAATGTTGTTTAGTCACTATTGCTGCTTTAGTCTTTGCAACTGTACAATGTATATTGTACAAAGAGAAGCTCAAAGCACAAACGTTTAGAAGTGTCACCATAATTATTTTATATGACCAATATGACTTTGTAGCTTAAAGTGCACCATTCAACCCTTCATCAACTCTAACTCTAACCCTTTAAAATTTATATTCTATAGTACACACCATTCCAGAGCAATCATTGTCATTTGTTTTGGCTCTCTATTGTCAGATGTGCAGAGCCAAGCTACCTTCTTAAGGATAAATCCACCAATCTGACAGTAGAAGGATTCATTAGTATATCGGGTACTGAAACTACCCTGACATTATGGTAAGTAGACTTTTTATTGTCAAGGCCTGGAGCATACAGTTTGGCTTCTCCCATCTGACATAGAGCTAAAAATAAAATGACATTAATTGCTCGGAAGTAGTGGAAGCAACAGATAAACTTCCAGCTACTTTGGAATAATTAAAACAATGTTTGTTAAAGGATACAGAGAGTTGGATTTATTGAATGTGGTTCTCTTTAAAGTTTATGGACATGTCTTACAGATGAGAGCTATGATGGTAATTATATCACTTCTCTATATATAATGTTTATATCTTTTTAATTTGAGACAAAGGGGCTTATTTACTAGGGTCTAGTACAGTGATGGCGAACCTTTTAGAGACCGAGTGCCCAAACTACAACAAAGACCCAATTATTTATCGCAAAGTGCCAACACAGAAATTTCATTTGTGATTTACACTCCCTTCTCTGTCACAGTTTTTATTGATACCAGCCCCTGGGGACACCAATAAAGCAGAAGATAGTCCC